>NC_134485.1:281309963-281317463 GCF_040206685.1 Ascaphus truei
ATCTGGGAAAGCAGTAGTTCCCAGAGCTGAAATTAATATAGTTCAGCTCCGGAGATACCCCCTGCTCTACAATTAAAAATAAATAAACAAAGCTTGAAATGTAACCTTGAGTGCTGATTTAAGCTTGCACGGTTTTCTTACTAAGTAAAAAATAATAATTATGCAAAAAGAAGACTACATCATAATGTATATACACTTAATTTAAATTGTACATGTTTCACTTGCATTATTTTAAATTTAAAATCACTGCAGAAATATGTCCATGTAATTACTTTAACAGTATGTTATCTTTAGACACAAACACTATGACTGCTTAAAAAAAGTTAAACATGCAATTTATGATTCATAAGAACTCAAATGAGGCAGAGAAAAACAATGATAAAACAATATTAGGTAAAAGTGTCAAGAACAGTAAATAATTGTTCTATGAAGTATTCCCATTAGAAATATAAGAACATCTTTCATGTTTAATTAAGTCCCATAGCAACTGCACTAATATTGCAACCCATTGCCTCTGGGTAACTGTGAAATGACCTTGTTCTATAATTATGGATTTTATTCAAAGACATTATTAAGAAATATTTTGATATGCAACTTTATAATATTTATTAATGACTGAAAATAATTGTGCAGCAAATATAATGTTATACAAAATCCAAACAAAAATACATTTTATGAATTCATACAAATAAATATTGTATATCCTTTTATCAAGCAAAATATAATAGCAACCAAGATATTTTAAAACATTTGACAGAATTACACATTTAATAGTATGAAGATAGTAAAGTCACACTAATTAGCAGGGTGTGATAAACTAGAACTGCTACAGTGCGGTTTCTATTAAATGCCTTCTAGGTAATTAAACCATGAGTGAAACATAATTTCTTCATGATGAGACAACTCTTTGCTGCAGGGTGATATCTTACTGGGAATTCTAACATTCACAAAATAGAAAAAAAGTTGTACATAGTGTACATAAAAGCTACAGAATGTTAAAGGAATCCAAAGATAAGTCAATAAATCCATTTACTTTCAAGTTCATTTAAAAATCAATCTATTTTAACAAAGAGATACAGATACAGAACACATTATTACTCCCTTTCGCTAGTTGCAATGGGATATGTATAATGGATCAGAGGTTGAAGTCTCAATTCAAAAGTACTAGCTATTCTTGTAAAGGTGGCAGGCCTTACACATTATTGCTCCTGATGCAACACCAGAAAAAGTAATAACTTGTACTAAAGCTTCATAGTAAAATATTCTATTTTAATATTAAATATGGACCTTGATTCATTAGAGGTCAATATTTCAGAAAATGGGCTTAACTAGGAAATCAAAATGTTATTTATATCACCAATTTCATAAAATGTTTATGACTAGAGCAAACTAAGGCAACAGGTCGGCCAGTTATGAATTCTGCCTTTGATTTTCTGTTTCTCTTTAGCCATGGAATTCCTTGGATCTGTCTCAAATAGACAAGATTATTTTTTTCCTATCACTGAAAGTCCGACGGATTCAGAATCTGAATCGGCAAACGATTTTGGCATTTGAAAACAGAATCTGCAAGTTATTATGGTATATAAATAAAGATGCAGCCACAAGTGTAAGCTATTGTGTTGTAGGTAATGTCACACGGGATGTTCAGGCCTCTCAGACAATATCCAGGTAATTCACGATTGGATAAAAATAAGAAAACAGGGGTATCAGTATGTGCAAAAGTTAAAAAGGCTTTATTTTAAACAAAGGTAAGTGGTATATGTGACAGAGGGGTCCTCCCACGCGTTTCACGCAGAAAATGCGCTTTTTCAAGGAGTGTAGACCAAACAGGAAATGAGCACCTTAATATGTACTAAATAATTAAGAAAACCATATCAGACACAGCTGAATGTGGCATATCAATGATAACAGAATGGTTTCATTAAAATAATTGAAAACATCACATAAGCTGAGACTTTTGAATAAAATCAATGGCTCGGTAGGGCGTAGCCGGCCTTCATTAACAAAGTTGGAGCCCGGCTGGCTACCCCTGAAACCGTATGGCAAAGGCTGAGAGTGTCAGCTCTTTGGTCTAATATTGTACCTTACTGTGTTGCCCTGTGATACTGTCCCCCTAGGGTTATAGGCTAGGAACTATGTGTGTGTGGGGTTAACTATGTAAAGGCCAGTGGGCTAGATAATACACTGCCGACACAGTTTATCCGAGTGCGGCTCATTCCGCAAGCCGGGAAATGTCCCGGCTTGCGAGCCGCACTCCCTCAGCGTGCCGCGCATCACCGATGCGCGGTCACGCATCGGTCGGGTGCCAGCGCCCCCTGCACGCGTGTCCAGGGCTCCCCGAGGGAGCCCTGGTGTCCCGCGATCGCGGGACGGCGGCAGGGGGTTCCGGGGGACCCGGCGGACCCGGCAGCGGTAGGGAGAGCGCCCCGATCGGAGGGCGCTGCTTCGCCCTATCTGCCTTTGTTTCCTCCAGACGGATAGGAGCATTGACAGCAGGGGGACTGGGCCTAGCTAAAAACAGCCCTGTATGTCAAAACTCATAAACACGTTTTCCATTGGCAAGTTTTGAATTTATCCCTCCTATCAGTAAATGCGGAATCTCAATCCCTGCTGTAATTGGCTATCAGACCCCTCATTGATTTAGATATGAATCAAGCCTATATAAGTGCGTGCAGTAATGCAGCTATCTCTCTCTTTTTCGCCTGACTGCTCTCCTGATGTGAAGACACGCTGCTGCTGGGCCTCTCACCTGTGATTCTGAGTGTAAGAGCTATTCACACAGAGAAGCATGGGGGAGGAAAGGCCTAGCCAGCAGGCTGGATTTCGGTCCAGGAGTCCAGAACCTGGGTCTTATCAAGGTAAGCCTTTGCTGAAGCAGGCGTCTTGCAACTAGGAAAGGACTAGATCTCATTCCCCAGACCCCAGTAAGTATGTATATTCTCTGTATCTTGTATTTCTGTGTGTTTCCGAGGTTTTATCTGAATAAACCGCAATTTATTTTACTGCCTGTTTAGCCTTGTGACTGATCCCTTAAATATAAAGGTGTATTTGGCCTGGTCTCCCATGATAGGCTTATTTACTGGTGGCAGCGGCGGGATCATAGGGCTTTGCACTTTAACTTCCTGTGGGGAATTATAGGACAAAGTGAGCTTATGGAATGCAAGCTCTCAAAACAAGTAGTTTCTGAAAACACGTTATACAAAGCAGGGAATCACAATGTTAAGTGTCACTTAGGTTATTAGTGTCTGAAAGGAGAAGGTGTGGTACCCGACAGGAAGATATGCGTCCTAGGATAGTGCATCTGGGGTTGTTCAATGTGAGCAGTATGGGTTGCCTACCTACGGCAGACCACCTAGCTATGGTAGTCCTATGCCAGGACTTGGAGTGGCATGAAGCCCGCGGGGCTCACTGCACTCCTGAGGTAGTAGCTGTGGCCACTACCCGGGTGCTTCGGTCTGGATGGTACAGGTCCTGGAGTCCGGCAGCCGTGACTGCTCGATGTAAAATCTATATGCTGCCAGTGCATGGGCAGTCTAGGGCATCCCTAGAAAGGGAACTGGAGTGGCCTGTGAATCAGGCACTCCTAAGAGCTGACACTCTCCTCCGGGAGAGTAAGCTGAAGGCCAAGGTGGCAGAGGGAGTGATCAGCCACGCTGATGTTGGGGATCTTGCCTCCCTGAAAGCCACCATGCTGGTTGAGGAGGCAACACGCCTCGTGGTCCCCGGAAAGGCAACCGGTGCTGCATCAACCAGAGGGTGGAGGGCTGTGTGTCCCACAGGACACAGCCCGAGTAGTGGGACCAGAACACTGCAGGTGTGCTGGTGGAGCTAGTGCCATCGGTTGTTGCACCCCCTCTAGTCTCATAGCAGGGGAGGGAGCAGCTTAGCCCCAAGGGAGTTGCTGGAGAGGGCATCTGCACTGAGTCCAGTGACGCTACCCGCAGGGAAGCCTCTGCAGGTTCAGGGTACCACTCTCGGGCCTTACCTTGTGTCCACCCCAGTGGTGGAGGACTGTGTGCTGGCACGGGGACAGTCAGAGAAGTGGTTCTTAACCCCCACAGGAGTGCCGGTGAATCAGGTACTCCCAAGAGCTGACACTCTAGTATCAGACAATCAGCTGAGCACAAAAGTGACCGAGGGAGAAATCATCCGTGCTGATGGAGGAGAGTGTATCCCCATGAAAGCCACCATGCTGGCTGGGGAGGGCCCCACCCAGGTGTTCTGCCTTGTGTCCACCCGAGTGGTGGTGCCAGCATGGGGACAGTCATAGAAGCGAGTCTTAACCCCTGCAGGAGTGACGGTGAATTAGGCACTCCAAAGAGCTGACACTCTTGTATCACCGAGTCAGCTGAGCACAAAAGGGTCCGAGGAAGAAAAATCTGCCGCACTGACGCCGGAGAGTGTATCACCATGAAAGCCACCATGCAGGCTGAGGAGGGCCCCACCCGGGGGCCTTGCCTTGTGTCCACCCCAGTGGTGGAGGACTGTGTGCTGGCATGGGCATAGTCAGAGAAGTGGGTCTTAAACCCCACGGGCACGCGCATGAGCCAGGTTGTCCTAGGAGCTGACACTATAGTCCCATAGTGTCAGCTGAATGCCAGTGTGGCTGAGGGAGAGATCAGCCAAGCTGATGCTAGGGATCTGGCCTCCCTGCAAGCCACCATGAGGGCAGAGTATGGTGCCATGTGGGTGCCATGCCTCATGGCCACCAAATGGTGACCAGCTGTTTGCCAGCATGGCCGCAGGAAACAGAGTGGGTTCCAACCCCCGCTGGAGTGCCAGTGAATCAGGCACTCCCAGGAGATTACACTCTAGTCCCAGAGTGTCAGCTGAATGCCAATGTGGCTGAGGAAAAGATCAGCTGAACTGATGCTGGGGATCGTGCCTCCCTGCTACCCACCATGATAGCGGAGGATGATGCCATGTGGGTGCCATGCCTCATGGCTGCCAAAATAGCAACCAGGTGTGTGCCGGCATGGCCACAGGGAAAGGAACGGGTCCCAAATCCTGCCAGAGTGCCAGTGAATAAGGCACTCCCAGGAACTAACACCCTAGTCCCAGAGTGTCAGCTGAATGCCAAAGCTGATGTTGGGGATTATGACTCCCTGCCAGCCAACATGAGGATGGTGCCATGCGGGTGCCATGCCTCATGGCCGCCAAAATGGCAACCAGCTGAGTGCCAGCATGGCCACAGGCAGAGAAGCGGGTAGTGACCCCCGCTGTAATTCCTGGTGTTCCGCGATCCAGTATCCCCAATCTTTTCGGGATGTCCTTAAACTTTTTGTAATTGTCTATCTGGACGACATCCTTATTTTTTCTAAAAATCTGCAGGATCATATCACCCATACGAAGTTCGTACTCTCCCGCCTCTGGGAGAATCGCTTGTTTGCCAAGATGGAGAAGTGTCTTTTTCACCAGGCTTCCACCTCGTTTCTTGGGTATATTATTTCCGACAGGGGATTGGCCATGGACCCAGAGAAGCTTAAAGCCAGAGTGGATTGTCCGCAACCCGATTCCCTCAAGTCAATTCAGCGGTTTCTAGGGTTTTCCAATTATTACCAGTAATTGATTCGCAATTATTCCACTATCATTGCTCCGATCACTGCACTGACCCAAAAAGGAGCCGATCCTTTGGCTAGTCATCTGAGGCACTTACGGCATTCAAAACATTGAAACAAGCATTCGTCACAGCTCCCATCCTCCGACACCCGAACACCAATTTTCCAATTACCCTGGAAGTAGATGCTTCGGACTGCGGGGCCGGCGCAGTCCTTCTCCCAGAGATTTTCTCCCCAGGATAAACTCCACCCTGTGGATTTTTTTCTAAGAAATTTTCTCCAGCTGAGAGGAACTATGAGGTGAGCAATAGGGAACTTTTAGCTGTCAAGTTGGCCCTTCAGGAATGGAGGCATCTTCTGGAGGGGTCAAAAGAGCCGTTCACGATTCTCACGGACCATAACAATCACCTGTACATTGAGTGCCCGCTGCCTAGGGTCTCGCCAAGCCTGCTGATCGTTATTTTTTTCTAGGTTTAATTTTATTTTGTCCTTAATTCCGGGCACCAAGAATGTCAAGGCGTATGCCCTCTCTAGACAGTGTTCTTCTGAAGAGAGACCGGAGAAAACTACCAAGACCATCCTTCCCAAGCAAAAGATCCTCGCGGTCGCTGCATTCAAGAATCTTGAGAAGATCCTCATGTCTCAAAAACACATTCCTAGAGACCTCGATACCGAAGGATACATTATACGTAGAAGCCAAGTTTATTCCTATACATAGAGGCCAAGTTTATTCCTGAGATCCTGGATTGGGGGCCGCTTCCCGTTCGGCAGGACATCCGGGAATCAAGAAGACACTGGACCTCATCTGTCGCACCTTCTGGTGGCCCAATATGGCCAAGACCATCCTTAAATATATGCGTGTCTCCTCGGTATGTGCATGCAATAAGATACCTCAATAGAGACCCCATGGTCTTCTTATGCCTTTACCGATCCCAGAACGCCCCTGGTCCCACATATCCATGGACTTTGTTGCCAATTTGCCTAGGTCGAATGGCATGAACACCATTCTAGTAGTGGTGGATCAGTTTTCCAAGGTGGCACATTTCGTCCCTCTAAAGGGATTAACCTCCTCACCTGCCCTAGCCGATATTTTCTCCAGAGAAATTTTCCGGATCCATGGCATTCCCACATCCATCGTATCGGATAGAAGCTTTCAATTTGTTTCCAGATTCTGGAGGACCCTCACCAGAAGACTGGGCATTTTTTCTTCCTTTTCTTCAGGATATCAACCTCAATCGAATGGACAGACCGAGAGGGTTAACCAATCACTCGAGAAGTATTTGAGGTGCTTCGTCTCAGACTCCCAGGAAGACTGGTCGGAATTACTTCCCTTGGCTGAGTATGTCTTTAATTCCTCCAGGATTGAATCCACTCAGGAGATGCCCTTCTCTATTAATTAAGGATTCCACCGGCTCGCCTGCCCATTTCCAATATTTCCTCTGGGGTACGCATCTCCCTCTTATATGACTCTTGGTCCAGAATTCAATTGGCGCTTCAAAAGTCTTCCCAGACTTCGAAACTCCAGGATGACCATCGTCGCCGACCTGCACCCACTTACAAGCCAGGGGATAAGGTTTAGTTGTCTACCAAAAATATCCACCTCACGACCCCTTCACCTAAATTGGCACCTAGGTTTCTGGGCCCGTATGCTATTATGGAGCAGTTAAACCCGGTGGCCTTCCACCTTCAATTACCTCAAAGCATGAGAATTCCAAATGTGTTTCACATTTCACATCTCAAACCGTGTATTTCCAGTTCTCTCTTTCCGGACCACACTCTTAGACCAGACACAGTGATCATGCAGGACAACGAAGAGTACGAGATCCAAGCCATACTGGATTCCCGCCTCTCGAGAAGTAAGATTCAATTCTTGGTCCATTGGAAGGGCTTTGGACCCAAAGAAAGATCATTCACGCACCGGGGCTTCTCAAACGCTTCCGAA
>NC_134485.1:281922463-282177463 GCF_040206685.1 Ascaphus truei
GCTGGCAGGTATCCCTGGGGTGGCACAAGCCTGCCACTGCCCCGGATACCCCCAGCCCATAGCCAGGCTGCAACAGGGGGTTGCTGATCTGAGAAACCCCCTGGGGCTCTGCCAGGGTAACGGGAAACTCTAGCGTTACTACCTGATGCTTTCCCTCCCTGGCTACCACTAGCCCTCCTTCTCTCACTGAGATCTGCTGCTGGCTACCTACCTGCAGCCTCCCCTCACTCCGCTTCTCCCTAGCTAATCCTAGCCTGGACCCTAGGGACACCTGAGTGAGGCCATCTCCCTGACACTGTCTCCCCATTACCGGGGATGAGCTCCGGGTTGCTGGTGCAGATGCACCCACCTTAGCTCCTGGCTGGCAGGTAATCCGGGGGTGGTCTAACTTTGCCACAACCCCTGATACCTCCAGCCCAGAGCAAGGCTGCAACAGTGGGGCTCTTAACTGAGAGTCCCCTTGCCGCTCCGCCAAGGTAATGGGGAAATCTGGCTGGCTCACTTGCTGCCCTTCCTTCCCCTCCCATGGTACCCCTATCTCCTGCCACCCCCCGGTCACCCCTATAGTGAAACAACAGGGTACAGTCATAGGGAAAAATAAGTCAGGGTCAGTCTGCGACTTGGTCTGGCTTACCTTGCTTGTCCCCGCAGAGACCGCCGCCTTTGTTGGTCCCAATTGCAGGGGGACTGGAGCGGCCGCCGCCGGCCCCTTCTGGGCTGGGCAGCACCGGGCCACTGCCGCAACAGCGCCCGGGTTGGGTACAGGTAAAACGGTGCAGGACAAGGGTCCCAGGTCTTTGTGGAGGAACACAGCTCCATGCAAACTTGGTAAAATAACCCCCTCCCGCAAACCCTGTCCCTCCCCCCAAATAAAACTGCCGCCGGCAGGATGCCGGAGTGGCGGCGTCTTCTCTGCCGCCGCTGCTGGTTCTCCGCCGGGATCAGGTGGATGGCCGCTGCTCTCCGCCACTGTTGCTGATGCAGCCCGTCCAGGTTCTCCAGGAGACGTCCCGCGGAGGTTTGTCGCCCTGGCTGGGCGGGAGCCATCAGAGGATGCCGCTAACTGGGTCATCTTTTCCGCAGCTCGTGAGCGTTGGCCCTGAGGGGCTTCTTCGCCTGACCGCGCACGGTCAGGGCACTGGGCATTATTGTGGCCCGTTTGTTGGCAGTGCCGCAGCAACTGCCGGTGCTTCTCCGCCACCGGTGGACTAACCCCAGCAAGGGGCAACGGAGTCCAGAGCGGAGTTGCCTGAGCGCCGGGCTCATTCCAGAGCTTCTCCACCGCCGGTGGACTAACCCCAGCAAGGGGCAACGGAGTCCAGAGCGGAGAGGCTTGAGCGCCGGGCTCTGGGAGGGGATAAGTGGGTCGGATCATCGCCAGCTTCAGCTGCTCGAGCCGCTCTGCTGGGGACATCTCTCCCTGCGCAAACATCAGGGCCAGCAATTCTGGGTAAAATGGACTGGCCGCCGCAACGGCCAATACCTCTCCTGGTGCAAGACCACCCGCTCCCTCCACAAGTCTCTGCCGTCCCGGAGCTGGGTCCCTTCCCTGCTCTCCGGGCAGTGTGATGGTTACAGCAGCTGCAGCTGTGGATCTTTGCTCAGCCTGCCGGGTTTCATGCTCACCGATTGCTGTCTCTCTCTCAGCCTTGCTGGCTGCTGCTCCCCGCGCCGACTTGATGCACTCCTCTGGTCTCAGTGCCCGGCTCCAGTCAGACGGATGGCCGGCACTTTGGTTCTGGAGGAAATGCTTCTCACAAGTAGGGGAACAGTGAGGAGTTGCCATATCTTGTGTTATATGTTGTAAACTGTGTGTTCAATATCTTTAGTCCCAGGAACTTGCAATTACCATCAAGTTCCCACTGGATCACAGTACCCCGCAGAATACTGTAATCCAGGTCCAGTTCGGTCCCGCCGCTGCCACCAGTTAATTACAAGCCTGTCACGAGAGCTTGCGACAGGCTGTAATTGTACACCAAAAACTATATATATAAATATATATATATACCTGGGTTTGAACTGGGACGAGACTTAAGATATAATAAAGTGATTTTATTCCTTGATAAAGGTGAACACAACAGATTATACAATAACAGGCAAAATATAGACACTTACATAAAAGATGAAAATAATGAAAACAGTCCCATCTGAACTGGCAGTTTCATCCAGCAATCAGCCCAAGACATTGCATGGCCTTTCTCTCAGCAACCAGGAAATCATTCAGCAAACAAAGACAAAGGATATATGGGTGGACAGCAGTTTATAAACCGTTTGTCCCTCTATCTGTAACCTTAGGTGCCGAGACGGCTACCAAATGTCCCTTGGAAGCTTTTGAAGCTCATTTTGGGACTTCCAGCTTGGGGTAGCCCCCCCCCATCAACAAACCCTTTGAAGCAGGGTGGACAGTGTGAAGAGTTCCACTTCCTCTGGTTAATTCCTTTTGTCCGTTGGGCCAAGCATAAGCAATTAGCCCAATAGTCTTTGATGATCAGGTTTGTAAATTCTAGCCTTTCCTGCTCATCACCACAGGGGTTCCTCAGACTTAACCAAAAGTTCATATTTACTGCAAATCATTGCATAACTTCCGTTCCGTAATACACACAGTCAGGTGAGATATATTAATATATTCTGGGACACCTGACGCTCGTAGAGAGACCCATCATTACATTGTAATATGAACATTAATAGAGATATTAATATCTGGCATTTCGTAACAGTTACATATTCAATGTTTAGACTTCCCAAGATCGGCTGCCCCCCGCCAATACACTTATGTAATTCTTAGCCGGTTCAGCCAAGGACATCTCATAGTATTCTTATATTTAATAAAGTTACTCACTTTTGATATCCTGTTGGGGGTAGCCCCCCCCCCTGGCCCCATCAATAAAACCTTTTGAAGTGGGCTTTTGCTTTTCGCATAACCAATTAGGTCAGTTACCTATTGATCAGGGCGATGTATCACACCTCTCTGTTGATATACACTTCCAGTGAATTCTCACGTGAATACTCATATGAGGCACCATTTGGTTCCTTACGCATTACAAAGACAGGCATTCTGCCTGTACATTAGCACACCATTAGCATTCTGCCTGTGTATTTCAAAAACTGCAAAAAGTCACTTTATCCAAAATATATGTCCCTCTTATGACAAAGTTATATATTTAATATGTGTGTACTTGGGGGGTGACCCGGAGGCTGTACCCCAAGGCTCAGAATACCTTGCTGGCAGGCAAGACAGGTCCATGAGGCAAAGGGAATACACAGATAACGCATTAACTAGCCCACTGGGCTTACACAATTAACCCCTGATGACCCAGTGTGTGTGTTATGCAGGTACTGATTAACCCAGACATTACAATGGAACAGGGAAGAATACATTTACAGGTTATAACAAGGGTAAAATCACATTTCTGGGCCTCAGAACAGTTAACCCCTTGTCTCCCTGGCGACGTTAGAGGGGGGCCCTTGGGGGGTAACCCCGTTAACCCCGGGCCAAACCCTCCCTACCGCCACAGCGTGTTCCCTTATGTTGTCTGCAATAACAGATAAAGAAAACACACCATTGCGCAGTATACAGACTCAATTGCCCCAACCTGAAGAGGAAAATCCCTACTTACAGGATATTTTCTTGTTCATTCGGGGGAGAGTATCTGTTCTTTGGCTCTCTTCCTCCACCTTGATCTCCACGGGCCCCTCGTGGTTCCTAAGGTGGCTCTCTTCAACTCGGTCTGTGTCGACCCAGTAGCAGCATACACCGCAACAACCGTGGTTGGAGAAAATTGAAAGACAGCCTAGTGTACTCCGCAAATTTTATTTAACAATGTTAAAAAGCAGCGATGTTACACTCACATTTTGCGAGGGCAAACATGCCGCTCAAGAATGCCGTCCGCAGCCTGTGTCCACTCGATGGTGTGTTGTTCACGACGTCGCGCGCCAACCGATGACATCAGCGGCGCAGCGCCCGAAGTTCTCCCCACACCACGAGATGCAACGCAGGTGACAGCTTACATTGTGCAAGAGAGGAGGAGCCTAGTACAGTGCACGTTGTAAGCTATCACCTGCGTTGCATCTCGTGGTGTGGGGAGAACTTCGGGCGCTGCGCCGCTGACGTCATTGGTTGGCGCGCGACGTCGTGAACAACACACCATCGAGTGGACACAGGCTGCGGACGGCATTCTTGAGCGGCATGTTTGCCCTCGCAAAATGTGAGTGTAACATCGCTGCTTTTTAACATTGTTAAATAAAATTTGCGGAGTACACTAGGCTGTCTTTCAATTTTCTCCAACCACGGTTGTTGCGGTGTATGCTGCTACTGGGACGACGCAGACCGAGTTGAAGAGAGCCACCTTAGGAACCACGAGGGGCCCGTGGAGATCAAGGTGGAGGAAGAGAGCCAAAGAACAGATTCTCTCCCCCGAATGAACAAGAAAATATCCTGTAAGTAGGGATTTTCCTCTTCAGGTTGGGGCAATTGAGTCTGTATACTGCGCAATGGTGTGTATTCTTTATCTGTTATTGCAGACAACATAAGGGAACACTCCTAGAGGAAAATCTACCTCACATTGTTGATGAATCATTCTACTACCAGGACTGACTTTTCAAACAGGACTGTCTTTCGATATGGTACTGTAATTATCATCACCACACTTTGCGCCGGGGACATTTTTTGTATTTGAAACAAAAATCAATATATACTGTAAGTACCAACCAGAAAACACAATTTAAAACCAAAGCTAACCCTTACAATACCAAGGATTACATCTATCTAATTGTAAAAAACATTATACATTATACACACATTGAAGCATTGCAATAAACAACATACAGTACAGTACATCCCCTGTATCTCCCTGCCTTCAGTGTAATCTGTTTAAAGCCCCCTCCCCCTAATGTTTCTGTTAAATTTCTCTGCCTTCAGTGTAATCTGTTTAAAGCCCCCTTCCCCCTAATGTTTCTGTTAAATCTCTCTGCCTTCAGTGTAATCTGTTTAAAGCCCCCTCCCCCCTAATGTTTCTGTTAAATCTCCCTCCCTGCCTGAATTGCTGTGAGTGCAGTGTATGTAAATGTGGGGAGGGGAGGGACCCGATGTGCATACTGTGAGGTCTAACCACCCTCACCCCCTACCCACATACTGTTACCCCCCCATCCTGGCCATGGCCCCTCCGCTTCTGCAAAACAGACACAAAAATTAAAACATCCAAAGTAATGTCCACTAACCCCTTAATCACCATAGCGGTTATTAACCGCTACAGTCATTAAGGGGTTAACCCACCCTCACCCACCACTCGGGATGCCTACATACCCTCCCACACTAACCCCCCCCCATGAGGCCTAACCACCCAGTACCCACAAGGGAGGCCTACCCACATACCGTTGGGGAAACACCCCCCCCCACCCACTCCCAGTACCCACAATAAAAACAGTACAGTGACCCACAATAAACAGCATTATAATTATTAAATACATTACCCACCCCTGTGCCCCCCCATAAATACAAGATTTATTCTTTAACATACAGGGTTCATAACGCAGCCCCACGCGAGTCCCTGGTGGGCTGGCAGGGCACCTGGACAGACCTACAGTTTACCAGCAGCCCTTTTTACACAGGTTCTGGAGGCCTGCTGGTGGATCCCGCCAGCACCATGGCCCCCAGGTGGTCTCCTTGGGTCACCGGGGCCTCGGGTGGTTCCCTCGGGGGTCTGGGGAACTCACGTAGTGACTCACTCACGGGTGCTCACTACAGGTCTGCGGTGCCCCCACAGAAGTGGGACCACACATCGTCATCCCCGCATGTTTCACCCGTGGAACCACCAGCCTGATACCCTTGGGATACCCGAATATACCACAGGTGGTCTCCAGAGGTCCCACGCAGAACCACGGAACCAACCCTGAATGTAAAAAAAATAAACCTGGCCTATACATTCAATACATATACCCTCCCCCCAACCCCTACAGTACAATAATGTGCAAAATAACTATTATCCAGATATGGATAATAGATTAATTGCCCATTATTAAAAACATTAACTAGCATATACAAATAAATAAAGTACTACTGACCTCATCAATGCGAAGTGTCCGTCGCCAGCAAAATCCTTGTCTTGTCCACAAAATACATTGCCAATACAAAGCCAATACATTGCAAGTACATTCAGATATCAATTAACCCCTTAAACACCTTATCAGATAATAACCGCAAAAGTGATTAAGGGGTTAAGCCACACAGGCCCGATACCCACCCTTCACCCATGAATTTGTACAGTGGCTTCATCATGCAACTATATACAGTATATATATATACTGTATATATATACAGAGAGAGAGAGAGAGAGAGAGAGATATACTGTATATATATACACTGGCGACACACTTTATTCGAGCTCGGCTAGTCCCACGAATTCGGGTATACCCGGGTGTATTGAGGTTTGTGACTGTTTTCTGCCCGAGTGCATTGAGGTATTTTCCAGACAGGGATTGAAGCATTTTATTCCCGCTGGCTGCAATACTGCACAGTATATATATATATACTGCATTACAATTCATGAATTTATGCCATCTGGTAGACACGCGAAGCATTGCAGCCTATTAAATCCTAATCATTAACATTTAACAGATCAGCCGCCCGTCAGCCAGGCATGAACCCAGGCTGGGAAGGCAAACACAACGGGGCTTGTCAGAGGTGAGGAGCGGCGCATTCCAGGTATCTGCCAGGTACATACTGGGTATTTGCTCGAATAAAGTGTGTTGGTGCAGTATATACAGTATATATATATATATATATATATATATATAGATATATATATATATATATATATATATATATATATATATATATATATATATATATATACACAGTATATACACACATGATGAACCAATATACAAATAAATGTAGAAGGGTTATCAAAACCATACTGTTCTACAACCAATCACTTCTCCATACAGACACTACATTAAAATCAATTTCCTTTAATAGTCCTAACTGATCTCACAATCTATATCATCACAAACCAATGAAAAGCCAATGAAACACCTCACATTCCAATATATATGATGCATAAAATCTATGCACCATATACATTCTGCAAATGAATCAACCAAGTAAACAAAAATCAAAAGCCAATACATTGCAAGTACATTCAGATATCAATTAACCCCTTAAACACCTTATCAGATAATAACCGCAAAGGTGATTAAGGGGTTAAGCCACACAGGCCCGATACCCACCCTTCACCCATGAATTTGTACAGTGGCTTCATCATGCAACTATATACAGTATATATATATATATATATATATATATATATATATACTGTATATATATACAGAGAGAGAGAGAGAGAGAGAGAGAGAGAGAGAGATACTGTATATATATATATACAGTATATATATATATATATATATATATATATATACACAGTATATATACACACGATGAACCAATATACAAATAAATGTAGAATGGTTATCAAAAGCATACTGTCCTACAACCAAACACTTCTCCATACAGACACTACATTAAAATCAATTTCCTTTAATAATCCTAACTGATCTCACAATCTATATCATCACAAACCAATGAAAAACCTCACATTCCAATATATATGATGCATAAAATCTATGCACCATATACATTCTGCAAATGAATCAACCAAGTAAACAAAAATCAATTAGCAATCATCATTTACATCCCTAAACAATTCACACTCCATTCCGAACAATGAAACAATTAACTAATTCACGCCTGGAGCAGAACAATTTAGCCTGTGAAAAAATACAGTACCGACCAGAATACAACCTTTAAAACCAAGGCAACACACAATACAATACCAAGGAATACATCTATCTAATTTTAAAATACTTTAAACTCACAATAAAGCATAGCAGCATAGACAAATTAATTTACAACACATCAAATCAAGCTTTTAAAACAACATAATTTCTTACCCTGTATGTATATATCTCTCTAGACATATATACATACATACATACAGTGGCAAGAAATGATATACCACAAAAAAAAAAAAATACACATGTTAAAAAACCTTTTGAAAAAATTAACAAGTTAAATAAAATACATTTCTTTAGTTCACTTACCATTACTTGGCCCCAACGACTCCCGTTGCGCAGCTTACTCACGAACCAATCCACGATCAGGAAACCATAAAATAAAAAACCATAAAATAATAATCATTAAACTAAAAATCCAAATCAATCCACGGGTCTTCTACTTGTAATCCATCTTCATCTGTATTCTTCTTTCTTCTATCTCCTTCCAGCGGGGCGGGGCGGGGTCTTCTCCCCATCTGCGGCCACGCCCTGGTCTTCTTTCTTGCCCGGAGGTCCTTCATCCGCGGCGTCTGGCTTCAAAATGAGACGACATAGGCTTTTATAGGCCTATGACGTCAAATTTTTCGTCATGGTTCCCACGGTCCTGATTGGGCAGTGAAAATCATGTGTTTTGGCCGACAAAAAAAAAATGATGATGTCACTTAAAGGGAATGAAAGCACAACCAATCAGAATGGCTTTGCTTCAATTGCCTTTAAGATGACGTCATGCAAAGGCACATGGCCGCCCTCACATGGTATGGTAGCCAATCAGAGCGTGGGAACTCCATCCCTACTCTGATTGGCTCTAGTACCATGTGACAAGCTTTCAATGACGTCACATCCTATTTCCCCCCAAGCCTCTGTCACATTGTACTAGAGCCAATCAGAGTAGGGATGGAGTTCCCACACTCTGATTGGCTACCATACCATGTGAGGTCGGCCATGTGCCTTTTCATGACGTTCAGCTCCGGAGACCCCCTGTACATGTACACTATAAATAAAAATGTATTTCAAATGTATTTATTTAAAGTAATTTATTTATTTAGATTTATTTATTTATTTTTTGGAGGCCGCTGTGTGTGTGTATTTTTTTTATTGTGGGTAGTGGGGGTGGGTGAAGGGGGTATTAGCCCCAACGGTGGCTGTTTAGGGCTTGCGGGCAAATACCCCCCTCACCCACCCCCGCTACCCACAATAAAGCAGGCACGGTGAGTTAACCCCTTCATTGCCTTAGCGGCTATACGCTATGGTAATGAAGCAGCATTTCTGTATTTTAATAATATTGTGCAGGAGCAGGGGGTACCCTGAGCATTAATTTCTGGCTCAGGGAACCCCCTGCTCACTGTACAATATTATTAAAATAAAGAAATGCTGCTTCGTTACCATAGCACATAGCCGCTAAGGTAAAGAACGATTCTTTATTGATGTGTGTGTTTTATTTATACTATACATGTGCAGAGTGTCTCCGGAGCAGGACTGCTGTGGTTTTAGGTCCGGGGACCCCCTGCTCCCCGAGATACAGGCCCCTTTAGGGGGTGCCGGTATCCCTCTGCTTGGTTTACAGGCCGCGGTCACGTGATCGGGACCTTTAAACCAAGCACAGATATACCGGCACCTCATAAAGGGGGCTGTATCTCGGGGAGCAGGGGGTCCCCTGACCTGAAACCAACGCGGTTCAGCTCCGGAGACCCCTTGCACATGTACACTATAAATAAAAATGTATTTCAAATGTATTTATTTATAGTCATTTATTTATTTATTTAGATTTATTTATTTATTTTTTGGCGGCTGCTGTGTGTGTATTTTTTTTATTGTGGGTAGCGGGGGTGGGTGAAGGGGGTATTAGCCCCAACGGTGGCTGTTTAGGGCTTGCGGGGGGTAGCGGGAGGGCTTAACCCCTTCATGACCGTAGCGGTATTAACTGCTACGGCCGTGAAGGGGTTAAGTGCACCCGCAACCCCCCCGCAAGTCCTAAACTAACACCAAGGGCCAAATACCCCCTTCACCCACCCCCGCTACCCACAATAAAGTAGGCACGGTGAGTTAACCCCTTCATTGCCTTAGCGGCTATCCGCTATGGTAATGAAGCAGCATTTCTGTATTTTTAATAATATTGTGCAGGAGCAGGGGGTCCCCTGAGCATTAATTTCTGGCTCAGGGAACCCCCTGCTCACTGTACAATATTATTAAAATACAGAAATGCTGCTTCGTTACCATAGCACATAGCCGCTATGGTAAGGAACGAGTGTTTATATATATATGTTTTTATTCATACTGTAGATGGGCAGAGGGTCTCCGGAGCAGAACCGCTGTGGTTTCAGGTCCAGGGACCCCATGCTCCCCGAGATACAGGCCCCTTTAGGCAGGGCAGGGAAGTTTAACAGACACATTAGGGGGAGGGGGCCTTACACAGATTACAGTCAAGGCAGGGAGGTTTAACAGACACATTAAAAATATGTTTTTAATGTATTTATTGTTGTTTGTGTATTTTAAATACACAGGGGGTGTACTGTATGTTGTTTATTGCAATGTTTATTGGGGGCAAATGTCCCCAATAAACATGCTATTCTGCCTTAACCCTTCACTGCCTTAGCGGCAATCAGCTATGGTAATGAAGCAGCATTTCTGAATTTTAATAATATTGTGCAGGAGCAGGGGGTCCCTTGAGCTTTGATTTGTGGCTCAGGGAAACCCTGCTCACTGTACAATATTATTAAAAATACATTTGTGTACTATGTTAGGGGTTACAGGGATTGTTGTTATATATATATATATATATATATATATATATATATATATATATATATATATATATATATATATATATATATATATATTTATATTCATGTATTTATTTATTTATTTAGATTTATTTATTTATTTATTGTGGGGCTGCTGTGTGTGATTTTTTTTATTGTGGGTAGCGGGGGTGGGTGAAGGGGTTATTAGCCCCAACGGTGGTTGTTTAGGGCTTGCGGGGGGGTAGCGGGAGGGGTTAACCCCTTCATGACCGTAGCGGTATTAACTGCTACGGTCGTGAAGGGGTTAAGTGCACCCGCAACCCCCCCGCAAGTCCTAAACTCACACCAAGGGCCAAATACCCCCTTCACCCACCCCCGCAACCCACAATAAAGCGGGCACGGTGGGTTAACCCCTTTATTGCCTTAGCGGCTATCAGCTATGGTAATGAAGCAGCATTTCTGTATTTTAATAATATTGTGCAGGAGCAGGGGGTCCCTTGAGCTTTGATTTGTGGCTCAGGGAACCCCCTGCTCACTGTACAATATTATTAAAAATACATTCATGCTGCTTCGTTACCATAGCACATAGCCGCAAAGGTAAGGAACGAGTGTTTATTGATATGGGTGTTTTATTCATACTGTAGGTGTGCAGAGGGTCTCCGGAGCTGAACCGCTTTGGTTTTAGGCCCGGGGACCCCCTGCTTCCCGAGATACAGGCCCCTTTAAGGGGTGCCGGTATCCCTCTGCTTTATTTACATTCCGCGGTCACGTGATCGGGACCTTTAAATGCAGAGGGATACTGGCACCCCATAAAGGGGCCTGTATCTCGGGAAGTAGGGGATCCCCGGACCTGAAACCAATGCGGTTCAGCTCCGGAGACCCCCTGCACATCTACACTATGAATAAAAATGTATTTTAAATAATTTTTAAGGTGCCAATGTTTGCACAGAGAGAGCAGCGGATCTCTCTCTGCTGCAAACACATCTCGCCCCCACCGGCCTATAGTATCATTGATGTGCATATACAGTACTGTATGTGTACAGTATGTTAAGGGTTATAGGGGTTGTTGTTATACAGTATATTTATATATATACTACATTACAATTCATGAATTTATGCCATCTGGCGGACACGCGAAGCATTGCAGCCTATTAATCCTGAACCAATAACAATTAACACATCAACCGCGCGTCAGCCGGGCATGACTCGTGGCTGGGAAAGCAAAAGGAACGCGGCATGCTCCGGGTGAACAGCGTCGCATTCCAGGAATAGGCCAGGGACAAACCGGTGATTTGTTAGAATAAAGTCTGCCGCAGCAGTAGACGCATTCTGCAAAGACATTTTCCGCCAAACCCACCCTGAAACTTACAGCCTAGAAATCTCCCGATCCCAGCATCCCCGGAGAGGAAATAAAATCACATCATTCTTTATTGTCGCAAAATCAGTACAGGCATACCCCGCATTAACGTACGGAATGGGACCGGAGCATGTATGTAAAGCGTAAATGTACTTTTTTCCACTTATCGATGCATATACTGTACTGCAATCGTCATATACGTGCATAACTGATGTAAATAACGCATTTGTAACAGGCTCTATAATCTTCCCGCTTGTGCACAGCTTCGGTGCAGGTAGGGAGTTCAACTTTGCTGTTCAGGACGTGCTGACAGGCGCATGCGTGAGCTGCGTTTGACTATTGGGCGATATGTACTTACTCGCGAGTGTACTTAAAGTGAGTGTCCTTAAAGCGGGGTATGCCTGTATACAGTTGCAGTAATAGAATTTTTGACATCTGGGTCCCAGAGCTGACACTCTAAGACCCTAACACACAGGTCAGGGTTAACCAAGTGGGCCTTAACTTTATTACAAGCCCAGTTAACCTCTTCCCCGCCACAGGAGCCTAACATGAAAATAGAGGGCAAAACAAGAAATCACAAGTCTGGAGAGGAAGGGAGGTGGGGGAAAAAATGTGGGGAATAACAACCATAGTGGAAAAAGCAAAAGCAGCAGACAAAAAAGAGAAAAACATGGGTGACGTACAGTATACTTACTTAAAACACCCATATTTCCATCCCAATTTCCGTCTCATCTGCCTGATGCTGGTCTCAGATGCTTTTATTTTGTGAGTTGCCTCTAGTGCATTCTTTACCCTTGTGGCACATGTCTCATCATTCTCTTCACTTATTTGGTCCACCAGAAGAGTTGTCACCCTACAGTGTAAAGAAAAACAGAACAATTTGTTACAGTAGGCAAACTAAGCATCCCAATAGCGCACTGATTTCCTAGTGTATGATTATAACGCTAAATGAATATATTAAATAATTTGCCACTCAAATAAAGCATCCCAATAGACTGCACTGTCACACACTCAGTCACTCCTACAGTACCACCCATTGTGACCAATCACTGGCATAAAAGCTGGTGACATACTGCACCGACACACTTTATTCGAGCAAATACCCAGTATGTACCTGGCAGATACCTGGAATGCGCCGCTCCTCACCTCTGACAAGCCCCGTTGCGTTTGCCTTCCCAGCCTGGGTTCATGCCTGGCTGACGGGCGGCTGATCTGTTAAATGATAATGATTAGGATTTAATAGGCTGCAATGCTTCACGTGTCTACCAGATGGCATAAATTCATGAATTGTAATGCAGTATATATATATATACTGTGCAGTATTGCAGCCAGCGGGAATAAAATGCTTCAATCCCTGCCTGGAAAATACCTCAATGCACTCGGGCAGAAAACAGTCACAAACCTCAATACACCCGGGTATACCCGAATTCGTGGGACTAGCCGAGCTCGAATAAAGTGTGTCGCCAGTGTACTGTACTGTTGATGCTTTGTGGGTGTGTGTGTGTGTACTGTAAATGCAGGATTATTAGATCTAAGAAATCAGAATCTTTTTTAAAAGATTACACCTCCTAAAGTACAGAATACATTACTGTAGTGTAGAATTAAAAAGCTGACTGATTGTAAGAATGGCAAAAATGTTATACTGTACAGTCGAAATGTAAATATTCATTAAATATTAAACACAGGCATACAGTACAAGATGTTGTTAGAGTTACAGTATAGAGGACAATACTGTAAGTACAGTACTTACTCAGTATTGACTGTCAGCTTTCTTTTGACGTTTTTGGCCTTCCCATGCGCATGATATCTAACAGTGCTTTTTGCTAAACCGAAGCCTGAAGCAACTAACCAGTGTTGGATCTGTAAAATTCGGAAACCTTTCTTGTACATATCATTTATTTTCAAGCTGAGATCGCTTGAAATCCTTTTCTTTGGTATCGCTGCTGTTAGAAAAAAAAGCAAGCACACACAGAGCAATTCGATCTGAATTTGATGTGTATTGAATGTGCATTGAATACACAAAATGGATGGTGTATTTATATTTAAATTTAATGTGCTTCAACGTCACTTGACAGGTTTAGTACACAGTACACCCACTTTTAACACCTGCACCTCGTGTCCATGCCCGTGAAAATTTTCAAATAAAAGGTGAGACAAATTGCATAGACTCTCACTCACTGATCTCTATCTGAACTTGCTCTTGTCCAGATACTGCATTGTGCATTCATCCATCTCTTTCCATGGATTGCCCCTGATTCTATGGATGCAATAACCAGATTGCTTCTGTCGTGCCGGCCAAGCGAGAGGCGGAAGCTGTTTCCCAGCCAAAACCTAAGCGAAAACCAAAGCAGAATAAAGAAAATGTTTCGAAGGCTCCAAAGGTTAAGAACCCTGGGCCTTATTATGTAAAGAAGAAATTCGGTGCCCTTAGCACAGTGCAAGTCACATGGAATCCCGATCCTCTCCTTGAACCCCCCCGCCCACCTGCTCCACCAACCATCATTGAGGCTGCTGTCCTGGCAACCCCCGGCTCAACTGCTCCACCAACCATCCTCGATGCTGCTCTCATGGCAACCACCGGCTCATCTGCTCCTCCACCAACCATCCTCGACGCTCAATTTTACCTTTATTTATTGTTTAATGTGTTTAATCATTTTCTGTTTTATTTTTAATGTTTTGTAATATTGTTATTGTTTAATCATTTATTTCTGTTAATCAGGCACAGGTAAGTATGATACACGTACTGTACAGTAAGTACTGTATGGCACTCAAACTAACCATGTCTGCAGTAATTGTTTCTTTTCATTTTCAGAACTGCAGCAGTGAAAAGAGGAAGGGGGGATGTGTAAGATTACAGAACTGTGTTCATGTACAAACCAGCCTGTATCTTACACAAACACCCCTCTCCCACCCTCTCTCAGTAGTTACTGTATAGAAATTTGTTTGTGCAAAAAAAATTATTGTGTTTTTATTTCTGTTTTGCATGTCTGTTCAGTACAGTAGGTGGGTGAAGATAAAGTGAAGAAATATCTCGCCCCCCTTCTCTCAATGTCTTACAGTAAATGCAGTACCAGTAATTACCAGTAATTGTTTATTTCCACTATATTTTCAGAGCTGCAGCCCTCTCTCTCCCCGATCTCCCCCATCTAGCAATGCCATAACGAAGAGAAAGACAAGAGCTACTGTATTTTTGTACTATATTATGCATTAAAAAATAAAATGTATTTTTTGACCGACCCCCTATTGCAGACCTGAAATTCTTATGAACAGCTCAACAAAGCATTGCACTTGACATACTGTAATGTAATGCAAGGGCATTTCTCTTACCGGTTATTAAAAAAATGTCCAAATGAGACATACAGTACAGTACAGTACTGTACACGCATGTGCATACCAGTAAAAGAAAAACAGTATTTACTGTTGCAAAAGTTGAAAGCATTGAATAATAAATAATACATATAGAATAAAAGATATACATTTTTATTTTTGGTGTTTATAAGAAAAGTTGCGCAATGCAACGTACTGTAAAACAGAAGTGATGTACAATGAAAAAATAGAATTGAATATTAAAACAGCAGTATATTGTACAGTATAAGGTTTTCTTTCAGCTCACTATTGTTCTATCAATAAAAATTAAACTGTCACTAAATGTTTGCCTACTTGGCAAACAACGCGCAATCAACTTTTTAAAAAAGCGATATTAGTGGTCCGTCCAAATCCCTTATTTTGTCTTTTTCCGCTTGATATCAAAGTTTATTTTCTGGGGAAACACAAACAAATATGCTATTATTACCGGTATTGCGCATGTGTCAAGTCGCGTCATTGGGAATTAAAGCAGCAGTTCAAGCAATATCCAACAGTACATGTGTCTGTACGATGAGAACAAACTTCTGATTGGCTCTGACTCTTGAGCCCCACCCTCTCCCTACATTTTTTTTTTTCAACTTCAAATTTTTTATTGGAGAAACAAACTTGTACACTGTAACACAGCCCGTTGCATTCAGTCTCCAATTTTTTGCTCTCACAACATATCAACTATACATATACTAGTTACTACCACGTATAGTACACGGACAAACCAGACGAACCAGACCACAGACAGGGAGGGGGGGGAGGTAAAGGGTGGGAGGGAGGGTGGGGGAGGGTCGAGTGACTTCCGATCGCCACGGACTCTCCTGTTCTAGGAACCTTCAGCCATCCTGCCGTCTTACATCTTTTGCTTCTGCCATGGCTCGTTCAAGAACTTCCCTGCAGTCGGGGGGCTGTCTCCAGATGGGGCTGTCTACTACCCGTACATCCCTACGTGGTGTCAGGTCCCTGCCCCTCCAAAGGAGAATGCATCTAGAGCTATCAAAGAAAGATTGCCGTGGCATCTACCCCTCGGATATCTGTCTGTGCCAACCACGGCCCCCAGACTTTTAGGTAGTTTGTGCCGGTGTCGTTGACTAAACTTGTCAACTGTTCCATCCGACAGACATGCCAAATTCTGTTTCTGATCTTGGGGATAATCGGTACTTCTGGTTGCTTCCATAATGCTGCGATCTCGCATCTTGTGGCGGTTGCAAAATGCACGATCAATTTATGCGTCGCATTTGATTGTCCCTGGATCCGCCTGCCCAATAGGAACACCCACGGGTCCAGGGGGATCTCCCAACCGAGTATCCGCTGTAACCAATCTCTAATCTGTTCCCAAACCGGGACCACCTTAGGGCAAGACCACAGCATGTGTCGCAAATCTGCCACCTCCCCGCACTGCTTTGGGCAAAGTGGAGAGTAGCCCCTAACGAATTTAGCCAATCGAGATGGGGTGTAGTACCACCGCATGAGGACCTTATATGCGTTCTCCTTAAGTGTGGTGCAGATTGAGCTTTTCGCCGCTGTTTGGATAATCTTATCCCAGTCCTCGTCCTCTAGCGTCTCCCCTAAGTCTGTCTCCCATTGTCTGATGTAAGTCAGTCTAGTCGCACTAGCCATCTCTGGACAGATCACTTCCCTGTACATTCTAGATGTGAGTACCCTCGTGTCCGTATCTCTGGAACACAGCTACTCAAAATTTGTTCTTGCTGGTCTGATCGGTGTTTTGTTATAAAAATCCCTGATCTGGAGGTATCTAAAGAATTCTTTATTTGGGATGGGCTTTGAGGCCCTAATTTCTTCAAATGTTTGGATATAAATCCTTCCTTCCAGATCTTTGAGGCGGGTTATCCCCGACTGTGTCCATATTAACAGATTATTACTATTCATCCCTGGAGCGAAATCTGGGTTACCTATAATTGGCATCATGAGTGATGCTTTAGTGGTCAAGTTACAACTCAATTTAGTGGCCTCCCAAACTCTTAGGGAATTGGCTATGGTCTGAAGCGGTATTCCCATCTTGCTTACCCCTATTTTGGGTATCCAGATCAGGTTTTGGATGTCAATTGGTACACAGCATGTTTTCTCCAGTTCTACCCATCTCCGTAAGCTTGGGTCCGTGTGCCACTGGAGAATTTGAGCCAACTGGGCCGCTTTGTAATAGGCCAACAAACAAGGTACCGCTAAACCTCCTCGTACCGTGGATCTCTTTAGGATACCCTGCTTAATTCTTGGATTTTTCTTATTCCAAATAAATTTCATGATTAGTGACTGTAGGGAGAGGATGTCTGAATGTATTATAGGGATAGGCAAACTCTGGAACAGATATAGAATCCTTGGGAGGAGGTTCATCTTCACGCTATGTATCCTCCCAATCCACGAGATGCCCCCTTTCATCCATATTCTGAGATCATCCCCCAATGCCTTAATCAACCTGGGAAAGTTTGCTTTGTATAGTGTTTTGTAATCCCTTGTGAGGTATACCCCTAAATATTTGATAGCGGAGGTTTGCCATTTGAAATTAAAGTTGATATCAATCAGTTTTTCTACATTTTTAGGTAGGTTTATGTTGAGGGCTTCGGATTTGGACTGATTGATCTTAAAGCCCGAAATTTGGTTGAATTTGCTCAGGATTCCAAACAGGTTGGGAAGGGACGTGAGAGGTTTGGATAATGTTAAGATGACATCATCCGCATATAATGCTGCTTTGTGCTCCTGATCTCCAATGGAGATCCCTGTAATATCCGGGTTGTTTCGGATGTGTGCCGCTAGTGGTTCTATACAAAGGGCAAACAGCAACGGCGAAAGCGGGCACCCCTGTCTCGTTCCGCTTTTTATGTGGAACTGATCCGAGGTGAAGCCCTGGTGCCTCACCCTTGCCATCGGTCCCTCATACAGTGCCAGGATGGCTCTCAGGAGGCGTCCCCCAAAGCCAAACGCTCCTAGTGTTTCTGTTAAGTAGGGCCAGTCTATCCTATCTAAGGCTTTCTCTGCGTCCAGACTAAGCACCATAGAATGTATGTTGTTCCTTTGGGCCAGATCGATCAAATTAATGATTCTCCTGGTGTTGTCTGCCGCTTGTCTACCTCCGATAAACCCCACCTGATCCGCGTGGATTAACCTGGGAAGAACACTACCCACCCTGTTCGCTATAAGTTTGGAGTATATTTTTACGTCTGAATTAATCAGGGAAATCGGCCGGTAGCTCTTGCAGTCTGCCGGGTCCTTTCCAGGTTTGTGGATCACAGAGATTGAAGCTTGGAGCATCTGAGCTGGGAAGGAGGCCCCCTCTAGAATTCCATTAAAGTTGTAGCATATGTGGGGCTAACGTTTTGGCAAACTTCTTATAATATAAATTAGAAAAGCCATCTGGTCCCGGTGCTTTGGCCGGTTTTAATGCTTTAATGACTTCCAATAGCTCCTCTAGTGTAAAGTCTGCCTGGAGCGCCTCTCTCTCAACCCTTCCCAAGGTAGGTAATTTTGCCTCTTTTAAGAAGGAGTTCAACATTTCCCCCGTTCTAGTGTTATGGACGAACTTATCTCCATTGTAATGTTTTTCACAGTAAATTTTAAATTCCTCCACGATTTTCCCAGGTATGGAGGTGAGGTTGCCCTTTTGATTCCGAATAGCGTGAATGTGATAATTTGGAAGCTTATTTTTTAGCTTATTGGCAAGTAGTGTATCAGGTTTGTTAGCCTTTTCGTTAAATTTCCGCCTAGACCATGTCATTTCCCTCTCTGCCTGGGAGGAGAGGAGAAGATTGAGTTTTGTTTTAGTGTCTAATAGTAATTTCAGTGTGTGGTTCTGTTTGTTTTTTTTATGCAGCTAAGAGAGCTCTGCTAGTTCACTTTCTAGGTCCTTTATCTTTTTTTCACGCTCCCTTTTACGTTTGGCGGCCAAATTCATTAATATCCCTCTGAGGGTAGCCTTATGGGCCTCCCACAGCGTGGAGTGCGACGTGACACTCCCCTCATTCTCCTCAAAATATTCTTTGATTTTGTCCTCTACCTCTTTCCCCAGGTCTGGTATTTTTAAGAGGATCTCATTTAGCCTCCAATTCGCTCTAGGTCTGTCTAGCGGAACGAGTGTGCACCGCAGCTCTATTGATGCGTGGTCGGACCATGAAATATCATGGATCTCTGAGCGAGAGACCCCGGGGACCAATCTATTAGACACAAGGAAGTAATCTATCCTGCTGTAACTGTTATGGGGGTGGTAGTAAAACATGTATTCTCTTACTCTCTGATGTTGCTCTCGCCATATGTCAAGGAGCTGGCATTCTTTAAGTCCCCTTGTTAACGTTAGTACATCCTGTCTGTGTGATTTGTTAGTTAGTGTACATCTGTCTAAGGCTGGATTTAGGGCTCTGTTTTGGTCTCCTGCCTAAAGTGTAACCTATCATCACCTTACGGAGCTTGTCAAAGAATATTCGGAAGAAGTCAGTCGCATTTTCGTTAGGAGCGTATATCGCTGCGAGGGTTATAGGGTTCTCGCGTATCAATCCCATGACTATGAGAAATCTGCCTTCCCTGTCACTGTACTGTATGTCTTCTCATGTATGAACGGGATTCTGTTATGGAACAGAATGGCCACCCCTCTTTTTTTGACCCTTGCAGAGGAAAGAAAATGTACCCTAAAATCTTTTTCGAAGTATTTGGGATAGTTTGCTTTAGAAAAGTGTGTCTCTTGGAGGAGTAATATCTCTGCCCCTTTACGCTTGTAGTCCCTAAATATGACCCTTCTTTTTGCCGGGCTATTAAAACCCTTAACATTATGGGATATAATCACAATTTCCTTACTCATTTGGAGCGGCACAATGACCCTGCTGCATCATCTTGCCCGCCTCTTGATGAGCCATTTCACGGTTGAGGTTACTGCTGACTCTTGCTTCGCACGTCTCTCTGCACTCGCCTGTAGGGGCAAAGGGAGGGGAGCATACAAGGGGGAAGACCGGGGTATACATAGACACAACACAACGTTTAATGAATTTCGACAGTTCTCGACGTCTCTTCACCTTTCTCCTCTCGTCGAGACCTCCGCCCTTGGGTCCTTGTTTCCAGTACGCGCTGACCAGTCTTGGGGTGGGGAGTGTTTCCCCTCCTCCACGCGTGCCAACCCAAAGGGCTTCGCTAGGGCCCTGAAGATCTCCACCCTTCATCCCCCGCGCGGGGCCCATGCCGACTTCCGAGCAGGTCATCCTCTCCTGCTCCTACCCCGCTTCTGAACTACCCTTCTAAGAAGGGATAAAACCCACTGAATTAACTAAGGTTCACCTATCTCCCATTTTCCCCAGAATCCCGCACCGTGTGGAGCCCCCGAGAATACCTAGCTCCCGGCTATACTGCCTGCTGCTATTGCCACCCCCCCCCCATCCTGGGTCATATTCGTGTTTTTCCACGTCATTCTTGTTGCACCCTTCCCCTCCGTGCCTCCTCTTGACCCCCCTTATCTTTCCATACTCCCCCTCTCTCCTCCTTAATATCCTTCCCCCTTGAGCCCCCTAACCGACCCCTTTAGTCTTCTCTTTGCCCCTATACTCCCCGCCTGCTATGTGTGATGTACCCTCACATTCGCCCCTGCCATCCCCTAACCTCCTCCCCTCTCCATCTCACCTCTTCCATGTTCCCCCCTCACACCTACCTCCAACCCGCTCTAACTCCCCCATGCGATCTCCCCCGACCAACATTCAACAAACCGCAAATTCCTCACCCCTCCCTATCACTTCCATCCATACCCTGACCGCCACTACATTCTCTATACCCCCTTACTTTGACCTCCCTAACTTAACCTACCCTATCCCTCCACCCTCTCTATCCCCTCTGCTCCCTCTTCCTCCTTACACAGCTACTTTCCCTGCCCTTCTCGCTTCCTAATCCCCAACTACTCTCAACTCCCCTTCACTACTCTTCGCCAAATCTCTCGACATCCCCCCCTCTTTTCTCCCTTTGCCCCCGCTGTCTTCCATCACCATTCCTCTCCCCCATTTGTAAAAAACTTCCGATGACCTTCAAACTTCGTAACTTCCCCATACCATCCTCTCCTCCCCTCCCATGCTCCCCACCTTCCGCTCCTCCCGTTCTCCCCTTACGTTTCTTCTCCCTCGTACCTCTTACGGTAGCCCTCTGCTGTTACCCTAAATTTTGTGCCCAGCCGCCGGGACCGCTTGCGGTATCTCTGCCGCCCTTTTTTTTACATTTTCGCCGGGGCCTCCAGCTATCTATGTATCTGCCTGCCGGCTTTCAGGCGCACCTCCGCTGCCTCTTGGGTCCTTCCAGTCCAGCCTGTGCATCCGCCGCGTATCCGCTGCTTGCCCCCTCCAAGATGGCGCCTGCTCACCCGAGTCCACTTCCGCTTGATGACGTCTTTCCGGGACGCCGCCATTTTGGATCTTGATCTTCATCGGATCGGAGGTGTGCTTACTGTCTCCCGCTTCCCGCCTGCGCCTACCTTCCGGCTCCTGCGTTTCAGCTTGGTCTCCAGCTGCCTCGTGTCTCCTCAGCGCCATCTTCAGCCATGGAAACCAGCATTTGGACACAGGACGCAGGGGTAACCCCCCACATCAGCAGCAACCCTGGATTTCTCCCTCGGTGTCCACATCAGGTAAGTGGGGGCATTTTTTCCCCGCATCTGACAATGTCTCTACCGATCGTGAGGGTGAAGCCACGTGGGGCCCTTACTACATATAGCCCATGGGATTAGGCTGAACCTGAACAACGGATTAACCAAACTGCAGCAAAACTTTTAACTGTGGAAGTTTCCCCTAGACCCTCTCTTTCTGTGACCTGGAGGATCTAGGGCTTCGCGACCAGATGGGGTCTGGGGAAGAGTTTTCCGGTCCTGCCTCAACCAGGGCCGCTCCAAGGCCGAGCTTATGTAGGAAGGCTGGACTGTCCTCTAGTTCCCTCACCGTGAGAGCTTTGCCTCCACGGGTGACCAGAAGGCCGAAAGGGAAGATCCATCAATATCTGACCCCCTTCTCCCGCAACACCTTGGTAATGGGCTGCAAGTTTCTTCTGCGGGCCAGTGTTACTGGGGACAAGTCCTGAAAGATTGTCAGCGGTGACCCCTCAAACTCCACTGCTGTGAGGGGTGTAGTTTTTTGAAGGACTGCTTCCTTAGACCGGTAATAGTACATACGAAGCACTATGTCTCTGGGTTGTTCGGTCTGAAGCGGTTTGGCCCGCAGTGCCCTGTGACACCTATCCATGGCTAGACTTTCTTTTGGACAGTCAGGTAGTAATGTTTCCAGCCATCTTGCGATGTATTCCTCGCAATCCAGCACGCTCTCTGGGACCCCTCTGATCCGAAGGTTATTCCTCTGGTCCCTGTTCTCAGAGTCCTCCTGCCTCTCTCTGATCTCATTTATTTGCACTTGAAGATCTGCCATTTTTTTGTGTTGTCTCTTGATCGCTCTAATTGAGTGGTCCACTTTAGTTTCCAGGGCGCCTGTTCTATCCCCCAGCCCAGTCACTTCTCTTTTTAGTTCCCTGATCTCTGCCTGCAATAGTGTCTTGAGATCTGTATATAATCTTGTAAAGTCACACTGTCTGACTGGCCCGAGTGCTTGGCTATCCAGGTCGTCTTTGTCCCCATCTGGCTCCGTTTCTGATTCAGCATTTGAAGCAGGCGCCATTACTGAGCCTGCACCTCCCGGCTGGGGTTTGCCGAAATATTCCGGCAATCCCTTCTTTTTGGTTGATTTCGTGCCTTTTTTTGACATCCTGGCTGTTGGGGGATATTCTAGTGATGTTTGGTTACGTTTTCGCTGCACTTTCAGTGGTTTTGCTTGTATTTTATTTAAAGCGGGGCAGGGAGCATTTGTCTTATGCGACCATACTCCTAGCCGTCGCGCATGCGCCTCCTCTCCCTACATTGTTAAGCTGCAGCAGTGTCACGTACTTCGACGGCCAATCAAATCATTCTTCAAAGTGCACTCAACAGAGAAACAGCCCCTCAACTCGCATACAGTACAATTATTTTGTTTTGACACACGGAATCCTGAACTGCAGCTCCAAACTTACAGTAATACTGTCATGTACTGTACAGTATAGTGTAATACAGTGTAGTACATTACTGTATATTTACCTTCAATATAAACTTTGCCAAACGGTTGGTGATGACTCACTGTGACTCCTCATGTCTGCATTATAGTTGACAGGTGACAGCTGACCTGCTACACTTGTAGTTGACAGCTGATGAAGCTGGAAATCTTTTTGGTACTGGTAAATGCAAGCTTGCTGGTACCTGTACGTGCAATCATGCTCAATCTGGAAATTTTCCAGATATTCTGGCGGGGACAGGTACAAAGGATTGCCGTTCACAAGGTTATCACTGACGGTCAGACCGGTCGGTGCTGGTGCTGTTGCCGGCACATTGCTGGATTGGGATTGACGAATCTTATATGGGTTAAAACTGACCTTTCTTCTTTTGAAATTGCCATGATCAAACATACTGTGAAATTCTGGCATGACACTCCAATACCCGCAAATCTCTCCGGCAGGAGGGGCAATGCGAAAAAACAGTGATCGTTACTTAAGGTTTTTCTTATCGCACGCTTCCACCCATGAACGTCAGGTGAAAATTTGTAAAAATCGTAGTTCGAAATGTAATATTCATATATTTCAGAAACAGTCGCCATCTTATCTGCTGCAGCATTAATTGCAGAATATATTAAAAATACATAACTACAGTCAGGCTTTTTATACATCTGTGGTGTAGCTATAATGTCGACTCAGCAATTGTGCGGGGAAAGAATCTAAAAAAAAGGCACACATTGAGTATTTAATGCATTTTATTAAGGACGCCTAATTTGATAACATCTTCAAAAAATCAAGGTCAATTCACAATGGCCACTGTAAGTATGCACCAGTATAGACGTGGGTGCTATCTGTTTTAAATACCTGCACCCTTACAAAGTAGCAAAGTTCCATACACATTATTATTCAATACAATTCATTAATTTCATTAATTTCTGCCACCTAGCGGATACGCAAAGTATAGCACCAAAATTATAATTCATTATCTTCTGCCACATGGCGGATACGCGAAGAATTGCATCCAAAGAAACAAGAAACCATTCAATTAAACAGATCAACCGCGTGTGGCTGCCAGGTGCCGGATTGCGCGAACGCGGCATGAATAGTGGTCAAATGCGGAAATACCGAATGGAACACAGCGGTCAACACGAAAACTGATTTGAAATGTGTTCGAATAACGTCCGCTGCATCAGTACAAAGCATCGTCCCTGGAAGGACAGACTGGTGGGGATCGAATTCACTGCGTGATTGGTCATCTGTTCAAATGTTGATTCATATTTGACTTACAGTACTCCACCAATAATTTTTTTTTGATTGTTTTAAATTGTATTAATAAATAAATGTTTTTACTTACACCATACACATGTAAATGTTTTGATTTACTGTACTCCAGTAAAAAAAATGTTGATTGTTTTAAATTTTATTAAAAAATAAACGTTTTTACTTACAGTAGCGGCAGCTTATATTTGACGTAATGCCGGCGGCATGCCGGGATCTACTCCGGCTGCCGCCAGTCAAGACTGCGCGCTGCCGCGTTTCCTCCACGCACCCCCCCTCCACTTCGCCCGCATTTTACCCCCCTTCCTGACCCCGAACCCAGCTCCTGCTCTGCCCCTCTGCTTCCCCGCACCCCCGCTTACCTTACTTTAAACTCCAGGGGTGTCGGGGAAGCCCGGGGAAGCCGGGGAAGCCGGGGAAGCCAGGCGCGCACGTGACTGTGACGTCACAGTGTGCCACAACGCGCCGCGTCTCCACGCTTCCCGCACGCATCCTGCCGTGCGGGAAGTGTTCAAATAAAAGCTGCCGCTACTGTACACCATACACCTGTAAATGTTTTGACTTACTGTACTCCAATAAAAAAATGTTGATTGTTTTAAATTGTTTCATTGTGTCTCCTTTTATAACAAAATACAGTGTTTCTAGAACATACAGTACTATACAGTAAGTAATGGTTGGTTAATTAATGTACAGTAGTAAACACAAGAATTTTACGTTCCAACAAGGTTCCATGAGGCATACTGTACAGTTCTGTACTGTATACTGTAGGCATGCGCATTTTTGTACATCAAAACAGTATTAAAATAATACATACTGTACGGGTCTAAAATACACAAACTGTAATACATGTAGAATAAATGCATACTTTTTATTTTTGGGGTTTATTATACTGTACAGTATGTAAAAAAGTATGGTATACTGTATGAAAAAAAACAGCATACTGTTTCAGGTTTTCTATAAAGCTCACAGTTATCCTATCCTAATCCATAAAAATGGCACTCCCACTAGATTGTTGCCTCCGGTACGTGGATTTTTAAATCATATTTAGCAATGTGCAAGCATCGTTACAAAAAGCGACATTATTCATCGAAATCCCTCCATTTGCCATTCTCTATCTGATGACAAAGTTTCTTCTCTGAGGAAAAATAAAAGTATTACTATAATGGTTGGTTCAAATTAGTCAGTCCCCTAAAGATGTTCCCACAGTCAGACCCCACAGTCACCTTGGTCAGTCCTAATTATTTCCAACACGGGATTGGCCATGGACCCTGAGAAACTTAAAGCCGTAGTGGATTGGCCGCAACCCGACTCCCTCAAGTCTATTCAGCGGTTCCTAGGCTTTTCCAAATATTACCGAAAGTTTATTAGTAACTTCTCCACCATCATCGCTCCGATCACGGCATTGACCCAAGAAGAAGATGATCCTTCATCTTGGTCTCCTGAGGTAGTCACAGCTTTCGAAAGATTAAAACAAGCATTTGTCTCAGCTCCCATCCTCCGACACCCAGACACCAATTTTTCATTCACCCTAGATTTAGACGCTTCGGACTGCGGGGCCGGCGCAGTCTTATCCCAGAGATTTTCTCCCCAGGATAAACTTCACCCTAGCGTTTTTATCTCTAATAAGTTTTCCCCTGCTGAGAGGAACTATGACGTGGCAATAGGGAACTTTTGGCCGTCAAGTTGGCCTTTAAGGAATGGAGGCATCTGTTGGAGGGGTCAAAAGAGCCGTTCACTATTCTCACGGACCACAAAAATCTTTTATACATCGAGAATGCTCGCCACTTATGCCCCCGCCAAGCCCGCTGGTCGATATTTTCTCCAGGTTTAATTTTATTTTATCTTACAATCCCGGCACTAAGAACGTCAAGGCATATGCTCTCTCTAGACAATATTCTTCTGAAGAGAGACCAGAGAAGACTACCGAGTCTATCCTTCCCAAGCAAAAGATCCTTGCGGTCGCTACATTCAAGAATCTTGAGAAGATCATCAAGTCTCAAAGACACCTTCCTAGCAATGTTGAGATTCTGAAGGACACCTCATACGTGGAGCCCATGTTTATACCTGAGATTCTGGAATGGGGGCATGCTTCCTGTTCGGCAGGACTTCCGGGTTTCAAGAAGACTTTGGATCTCATCCGTCGCACCTTCTGGTGGCCCAATATGGCCAAATCCATCCTTGAATTTAACAACAAGAAAGAAAAAAGTGAGAAGCGCAGACAGTGGGGGTTGTGATTAAACTAAAATTCTTTATTAAATAAACTAGTCCCAGGAAAACCCCTCTAGGACAACAATGTGAAATCAATACATAAATAGTAATTTAAAAATAGTGCTGATGGAATGGATATGCGGTACCAGTTAATCAGTCTCCAGGGAATTGAAAACGGGAATTACCCGATAAACAGTCTTGGTCTTTTAGATAGTGCACTGCCCGGGCAGGTATTGGTGAAGAGGGGTACCCCAGGGTTGAGACAGTATTGGGAAAGCTCACCCTTTAAATACTGCAGATCCTTGGCGGTCCTGCTGTCCCTCAAATCACGGAAACCGCTCCGGTGCACACAGCATGGATGTGCTGTAACTCGCGATACCACGCAGCCCTCCGGGTGTCCGGGTCTGATGTCACTTCCGGCTGTGATGCACAGACCCTTCCCGGTAGTCTCTGGGCTCTGTCTTTCAGCGCTCCACCTCCTGATGGTACAGTGACCACACAGACAGCGCGGCAAGTGGTATTAGCCGCTTCCTTCAGATGCACTGTTTAGCCAGCTGTTTAGCCAGACTTCAAACTACTGGAAAGCTAAAAGATCCAATTCTTCGTTCAGACCTACTGGACTCATCGTTTGTAGTTTAAATATCCAGTAGGTCTCCTGTTTCCTGAGTTTTAGAAGTCTGTCACCCCTTAGAGTTGTATGACTAATGTGTTCAATACCCACAATTGATAAACCTCCTACATCTTTATTGTGGGCTATTAAAAAATGACGAGAAACCCCATGTCCAAGGAAACCTCTTAAAATGTTTCTTCTATGCTCAGTGAAACGTTCCTTTAGACTTCTCTTCGTGCGGCCTATATAATAAAGGCCGCATGGACAACTCAACAGATAGACAACGTATGTTGTATTACAGTTAATAAACTGTTTTATTTTGAATTTCTCTCCCGTAACATTGGATACATATTCAGTACATTTATTTTTAATGTGTTTACAGGTTAGACAATTCGTACGTCCACATTTATAGCAACCAACTGGGCATGATGGTAACCATGTGGTCTGTTCTGTTCCTGTTATATTCTGTTTGATTTTGTTTTGTTTTAAAACTGTAGGAGCTAAAACATTCTTAAGATTTTTTGCTCTTCTAAAAACAATCTCTGGTCTGTTTTTGAATGTCTTGCCTATATCTGGATCATTTAATATGATACCCCAATGTTTTGTGAGAATCTTCTTAATTTCATTACTAGCCCCATTGTATTTTGTAATGAATAAACAGTCATCTTTATCTTTGTTTTCGTATTGGGTTGTGATTACTTCAATTCCATTTATATTTTAATGTAACATCAGCAAACACTCATTTGCACCGGACTGGTTCATGTCACATGCCTTTTTTGTTTTTGTGATTTTTTCTTTTTTATTTTGCTCCAGTGCCCATATTCAAATACCAACCCATTCGGCGCTTTTATACATTTTTTGTTTTTTTCTTGTTGTCCATCCTTGAATTTACCCGGGCCTGTCCGGTATGTGCACGCAATAAGATTCCTCGCCAGAAACCCCATGGTCTTCTTTTGACCCGGAGCACCCCTGGTCCCACATATCCATGGACTTTATTGTCGAATTGCCTAGGTCGAATGGCATGAACACCATTCTAGTAGTGGTGGATCGGTTTTCCAAGATGGCACATTTTATTCCTCTCAAAGGATTACCCTCCTCACCCGCCCTAGCCGACATTTTCTCCAAAGAGATTTTCTGGATCCATGGCATACCCACATCCATCGTATCGGATCGTGGCTCTCAATTCGTTTCCAGATTCCAGAGGACCTTCACCAGAAGACTGAACATTGCTTCCTCCCTTTCTTTGGGATATCACCCTCAATCTAATGGACAGATCGAGAGGGTTAATCAATCTCTCGAGAAGTATTTAAGGTGCTTTGTCTCTGACTCCCAGGATGACTGGGCGGAATTACTTCCCTGGGCTGAGTATGCCTTTAATTCCTCCAGGAATTAATCCACTCATGAGACACCTTTCTTTATCAATTACGGCTTTCACCCGGCTCACCTACCTATTTCCAATATCTCCTCTGGAATTCCAGCTGTGGATGAACACATCTCCCTCCTACAGGACTCTTGGGCTAGAATTCAGTGAAAGGCCAAGGCTAATAAAGAAAACTTTCTGAAGATTAAAAAGGCTAAGAAGCCTGGGCCTTATTATGTCAAGAAGAAATTCGCTGATGTAGCAAAAACGAAAAAAAAAATGGATCCCACCGATCGACAACGCTGCTCTCCGGGGAACCCCCAGGACACCTTCTCTTGCATCCATTGACGATGATGCTCTCCGGTAAACACCCAGGCCACCTTCTCCTGCACCGATCGACAACACTGTACTCTAGGTAACCCCTATCTCATCCGCTCCAGCACCCATCCACTCAGATGTTCACCGCACTCCTAGCACAAGATCCAGCTCATTAGCCCACATGCTGAATAGGTTCAGTGTCGATATCTCTGAGAACTCTATGGTGGTAAAGATCGATCTTCTGTTAGAGACCATGTTAAATATGGATAGGTGGATGGAGAAGATGGATAAGCGTATGGAGAAGATAGAGACTGACATAGCGGGGATACATAATTTGCTTTGTGTTCCTGCCCCTGTATGTCGGACGCAGGAGCAGGAGGGTGGCATGGATGTGACCTTCACCCTTCCATCACCAAGCGCACCCTCTCCGTCTGAAGAATATGTGTACATTTATGCCATTGACGAGGATGACATGACAACCCCGTCAAGACCACGCCAGGAGATGACAACACAGATAAGGTGACTAAGACAGGAGGAACAGGAGGAAAGCATCCTGCCAGACCACCTACCCTCACCTGCTGCCACAAACACACCCGCTCCCAGAAGCATACCCGCTCCCAGAATCATACTCACACACGCTTGCATTGAAACGGTGCCCGACATCAGCTTGCGCGACCTGCCCCAGCAAATCAGGGTGAAATATAGGGTTGCAAGTGCTGGTATCGCCCAGAGATATGCCATGTAGATCTTCAAACACCACGTAAGTTACGAGGTGTACTGCGGGTGCACCCACAACGTGAATTACGAAGGGAGTCGCGTCAAAAAGGCTCTTCCTGAAAATTAAAGGAGAACTATTGTGGAGGAATTGCGGCGCTATTTTACAATTACCGATCATTTAATGAGAATCGTGAGAGACTCCATAAATGGCATTTTGAGGCACACAAGGGCTCGTCCCTGGAAGGACAGACTGGTGGGGATCAAATTCACTGCGTGATTGTTCGTCTGTTCAAAAGTTACTGTATAAATAAATGTTTTTACTGTACGCCAAATAAATAGAAAAAATGTTAATTCTTTTAAATTGTTTCTTTGTGTCACCTTTTATGTTCAAAAGTTACTGTTTAAATAAATGTTTTTACTGTACTCTATATACAGTAAATAGAAAAATATTTGATTCTTTTAAATTGTTTCTTTCTGTCGCCATTTATAACAATGTTCAAAAGTTACTGTATAAATAAATGTTTTTACTGTACTCCAAATAAATAGAAAAATGTTGATTCTTTTAAATTGTTTCATTGGGTCACCTTTTATAACAATGTTCTTTATACTGTATAACAATGTTCTGTACTGTATACAGTAGAATAAATACATACTGTATAGAATAAAAGATTATAATTTTTATTTTTCGGGTTTCTTATACAGTATGTAAAAAAGTATTGTATATGAAAACAGCAGCATACTTTTTAAGGTTTTCTATAAAGCTCAAAGTTATTCTATCCTAACCAATAAAAATGGAACGGTCACTACATTTTTGCCTCCAGTACTTGGATTTTTACAGCATTACTAAAAGCGATATTATCAATCGAAATCCCTCTATTTGCCGTTCTCCGCTTGATGGCAAAGTTTATTTTCTAAGAAAAAATAAAAACAAAGTACAAAAAAATTAAGCAAAGTCGAATATTTTTCAGTCCCCTCAGTCAGTCCCCACAATAATTTTCTCGGGGCCATCTCTTGTTCACATACACGCATGCGCCTAAATGTGATGACACGCATATGCGTTTCAAAAAGTTTCCAATGAGACACACAGTACGCGCATGTGCCTAGCTGTCCACCAATTGTTCTGTATCTACTGTAGAAGCTGCTCAGCCAATGATATTGCTAGACTACTGTACTGTACATTTTCTTGAATTGTGACTAATATAAGAAAAGTAAATATCCATAAGCAAAGCGATTGATTACAGGAGAACGGACCGATCTGCAGTAACTAATCGCTTGACTGTGCGCATAATGTATTGATATTTTAAAAACAGAATAAAATACGGCAGCTGTACTGTACCCTCACCATAGACTTTAGCAATCGATTGGCGTCAAGCAACTGCCACCAGTCCCGTATTCTTGATTATACACGTAGTTGACAAGCAACAGCCGGGCTGCTACACCTGTAAATGAGAGCTGATGAAGCTGGAAATCTTTTTGGTACATGCAAGCTTGCTGTTATCTGTACGTGAAATCTTGCTCAGGCTGCAGTTATCCAGGGGGGACAGATAGCAAGGGTTGCCGGTCACCAGGTTTTCACTGACGGTCGGACAGTTACTGTAAGCCGGTGCTGGTGCTGGCGCCGGCGCTGGCGGCGCTGGCACTGTTCCATTGCTGGCCTGGGACTGACGAATCTTAGTTGGTTTTACCATGACCTTTTGAAGTCTCCATGATCAAAGATACTGGAAAAATCTGGCGCAACACACCAATACCCTCCTCTAACTCCGGGTGCAAGAGCAATAAGAAAAAAACACGGATCAATACATAACTTTTTCCTTATTGCACGCTTCCACATACGAGCCTCTGGTGAAAATTTGTAAAAGTCATAATTTTTGATAAAATATTAATAAATTTGACCAACTGTGGCCATATTATCATCTGCTGCATTAATTGCGGACCATATTAAATAAGCGTATGTTATGTCGGGCTTTTTGCACACGGACGGCGGCGGTGTACTCATTGCAGGACAGGAGAAATCCAGTACAGTTATGTAAAAAAGACACTGTGCATTTAGTTTTTATTATGAAACTGTAACGCTCAGCCTGCCCACAAGCCAGACGAGACCCCAGGACTGAGGTGGAAAGGAGTAATACCACACACCTAACAGCAAACAGGGGCATGGCTGGAATGTGGTAGTAGCGTAGTTGGTCCAGATAACAAAAATAGACAAAAAATAGACAAAGTTTAGTACTTTCCAACTCCGGTGTTGAATGGTAAAGTCCGTAAGCCAATGGTCAAGGTGTAGAGAGGACAGAGTGGTAGAGTGTCCATAAGCCTGGGTTGTGGAGTGGAGAGAGCAGCGTAGTAGGGGTCCATAAGCCGTGTCCAAGGGATATACTGTAGAGGTCAGCAAGGTAGAGTGTCCAAAGCCAAGTCGAAGGGGTACCAGAGAGCAGCGTGGTCGAAGTCCAAAGCCAAGGGTCAAAATCCAGGGAGGTCAGCAGAATATCCAGGGACAGGAACAGGGAACTGAAAGACAAGAGAACCAGGCAAAGCAGTCAGCACCAAGGTAGAGAAGCTATGCAGAGCAAGGAGGTAATGGTGAGGGGAGACTAAATAGTGGGCTGGGGCCTATCAGAAGAAGGGGAGGAGCGGCGGAGTGGACCGGGGGAGATCCTGATAGGAGAGAATGATGTGCGCGCTGCACCTGAGGAGGCGGGGTCAGGCGCCCGGTGCCAGTAAATGGAAGCCTGGGAGAGACCGCGAGGACTGAGGCACGCCGCCGGGGAGCCCGAGCAGCAGGGAGAAAAGGTAAGGAAGCGCTGGAAGCGGGGGTACCGCAGCGCGGATCCTTACAGAAATGCCTAAATTGATGGGTCAAATCAGTCAGGGGTTTTGCAATGGCGCATATACTGAGGGACAAACTTTCTGTAGTAGCCTGCGGTGGCTAAGAAAGCCATAACCTGCTTCTTAGTCTTGGGAGTGGGCCACTTCACTATTGCATCCACCTTAGCTGGATCTGGTTTAAGATGCCCGCCACCCACCCTGTGCCCTAGGTACAGAACCTCTGCCATCCCTAATAAGTCCCGCTTCCCTAATCCTGGCTAGTACTGCAGCTTCTTGCACTAAATGTGAGTGCCACGAATTACTAAAGACAGCAATATAGTCCAGGTATGCCCTTGCAAACCCTTGCATAACCTCCAGCAAGTGATTGACAAGACGTTGGAAGGTAGCCGGTGCATTCTTCGTCCCAAATGGCATCACTAGAAATTCATAGAGGCCACTTGGGATAATAAATGCTGACTTCTCCCTAGCCTCCTGGGTCAAGGGGATCTGTCAATACACTTTGCTGAGATCCATGGTGGTCAGATACCTTGCCCCCGCGAGTTCATCTAACAACTCATCCATGCGGGGCATGGGGTAGGCATCTGACACCGTCCCTGCCTTGAGCTGTTGGTAGTCCACACAGAACCGGGTGTCCAATCCTTCTTAGGTACCAGGACTACCGGACAATCCCAAGGGCTCTGGGACGGTGCAATTACCCCTAGGGCCAACATCTCTTTTACCTCTCTATACTGCCCTTAACCTCTGCTGACACTCTGTAAGCATGCTTATGCAGAGGTCTCAGATCCCCTGTAAGCACTGGGTGATCTGTAATGTGTCTTGTCTGGCTTATCTGTGAACAGACCCCTATACTGTTCAAGCATACTGTATCTCTGGCCTCTGCTTTCTGCCTGACACTCATCTGAAAACCTATCTCAACCTGCTCTACTGTACCCCCCTGCCTAGCCTCCCCCAGGAGATCTGGTAGAGCATTGTTCGCTGGATCCCCATCGGTGGGCTACAAACGGCCAGCACAGATGCCAAACTCGGTGCTATGTACTCCTTGAGCAGATTTATGTGACAGGTTTTATTTCTCCCTGCCTCAGCATCTACCTGTACAACATGAGAATTTCACTGAGGATTTCAACTGAGAATTTCACAGCAAAAAACTTGGTGGATAAACACCGGTAGATAAAAGGTTAAAATGCTTTATTCCATGGTAGACATCATGGTATGGTGGTAGGTAGGATCTCTAACGCGTTTCGGGCAATAGCCCTTTGTCAAAGTGTGTGAAACAATGTGTCTCAAAGTAATTGAGGAATGCATCAATGTAATCTGTGCCATCCACAAACTTGCTGAAACTGTGGTGGTCCACCAGGGTAATCTCCTGTTCCCCGTTTACAAGGTGAGAGTGGTTTTTTTTTCCGAGCACTGTTGCCAGCTGCCGCAGTGCTAACCCCCTCTCCCCATGCAGCAAGAAGTGCAGTGAGCCCAGGGATGGTATGTCTGGCAGCCGCAGCGATTACCCCTTCCGGACTCCCTGGCACCAAGCCACCAGTATCCAGGTGGTCACTGGCACTCTCCTCATGTCCTTGCAGCTCCAGAGCTGGAGGGACCTCCTGCACTCTGCGCTGACTAGCGTCCGCTGCCACAGCAGCTACGGGGACATGCCCCTCTGGTGGGCCCATCCTGGCCTCATGAAGCTCCAAGTCTTCCTCCAGCTACCCTTTAGACCGATCGTCTGACGGTAGTCCATATCCCGCACATCTCTCCATGATCTGCGCCCGGTCCCAGGATCGGAACCTTCCTGAGCGTTTACTCATGGTGCTATCGGGGTATGGGTAAAGGGAACAGTGAAATATCTTGTGCTCTTTAGAAGTGCGTGTAAGTTGCCAATTGTCTGGGGAGCTCGCAAGCCTTTGAGGTCCCACACTATACTACAGAATCCTGTAGGAGACTATAGCATAGGTTCAAGCAGTATCCCACACACTGCCACCAGTTAATATAAGCCTGTCGCGGTGGACCAGTACTTATTAACACTTTAATATGTTTGGGATTCTTGATTAAACACAAGTCGGTCAAAATAAATTGTCATTTATTTCCTTCCAGGCAGACCAGATGGCTAACAAATTTTGTGCCTGTGAGTCTATGCGGAATGAGGACTTGAAAGCCTCAAGGATGTCAAGGTGTTAGAACAGGAGGGGTACTGCAGTTCTGATTGAGTACCCACATCCTGGGCTAACACAGAGCTATCCGGCCACCATTTGCTAGAACTGTCACGGTGGACCAGTACTTATTAAGACTTTTATATTTTTGGGATTCTCGATTGAACATAACAAGGCGGGCAAAATAAATTGTCATTTATTTCCTTAATAGACAAACACACGACAACCTCAGCATAAAGTAGAGGCAGCGATTATTCTAACAAAAACCAGTGGCAATTCCCCAAAAGACCCAGGTACACCCAGGTATATTCTGAATACATTTCCTTAAACTAGCCCCAGCATTTCTGCATTGATTAATGGCCTATCAGATTAACAGCGGGGGTCCCTGGCAGTCCCATTCAAACTGAATTGGACTGCCAGGGATCCCTGCTGTGTTAATCCTATGGGTCGTTAGTCAATGCAGAAATGCCTTAAACGTGCCTCAAACTAGCCCAGAACATACCCAGCACATACCCTGAATGTAACCCGGCTAGTTTAAAGCAAATGTTAGAATAAGCGTTGCCTCTACTGTATACTTAATAAACACTTACTGGGATGGGGAAACAAAATAAATTGTCCTTTGCACGAAATCTGAAGAAATAAAGTCTCTGGCTTAAAGTTCTTTTGGCTAGGTCGCAAATTGCCAAACGAATATCTCTGCCAAATGAAAGAAGTTTGTTCTTGTTTGTTGGAATTCGTTCGGAAGTCACCAGGGCTAATGATTTCCTGAATTAGGGGTAAATCCTTAGTTGCGATGTGGTTATCCCCTTGCTTACTGGAACCGCTGCCACTGTACTTGTACGGAATCTTGAGCAAAGCTTGGATACGTCATGAATCAAACCGGGGATAGCTCGGCAGGCAGTTTTATAGGGTTCACAGACCTATCTCTAACATGCATGCCCAATCTCCTCCATGGGAACATTTAACCCACCAATCCCCGATTTGCCCGGAGTTTGCAGAACGGGCAAAAAGAGCTTTCTGGTTTGCAAAGCGCATGTGTCAGCCTGACATCCATGCGGTCCACCCCTAACTTGGCACCCCTCAGTCTAGAGTTTGGTCCCAAGTTGTCAATGGCTCATGCTGAGTACCGGGATCTGGCACTCAGCAACTTCCCGGCCATTTTCACACTTGGAATCTCTGAGGCTTTTCAACCCTGTACTTCTCTAGACTCAGAGTCTCCCACTTAGCAGGGACTCTTTGAATGCAGGGAGGAAAATACCCTCAGCTCATTCACCCATAGCATATTTACATACTAAAGGATTTTTCCCGGGCTTACAGAAAAAGTTTTATCCCGACTGTACATTTGAAACTAACAGTATAAGACAGTTTATTCAAACAATGTGTTCTGCTTATGCTACAGGAATAAATTTATGCATGGTTTCTTTATTCTGGACTGCACTCCAAAAATCAGAGTGCTAGCCCACTTGGTTCTCAAGCTAGTGGACTTAATTGAAAGGCTTCTATTGTGGTCTTCGTGGTTAACCTAGTTCCCACGTCAATAGACTTTCTCCCTTTCAAATTAGGATGCTAACAAGATGAGAGATACATTTGGACAGAAAACCACTTGAGTTTAACCGTAAAGCAACTAACTAAAGGTTAGTGCTTGGAAATGGATATCTATACTTCAAAGCGCTTGGTTCAGAGCTCACAACGCCATCTTGTGTCTGAAAACCACAAAAAACTACAGTTTGTATGGATTCTTATTACTATAGGCAGGAAATAGTCTGCAAAATGGGGACAACAAAGGTGGTGCAGGGGAAAACACATCAGGGTAATGCACAGATAATTAACCCCTTCACTCCCATTGCGATTTAGGGTTAATCAGCCGGGTATAATGCCTTTATTAATGGCCTGATTAATCCTCTCATCGCCACAAGAACCCAGACTCTGTGGAGCCTGGGCAGCGTGTGGGCTAAGTATGCAGAGAGGCAGAGGTGCAGATTGGCGCATGCTCCTTTGCAGACTGAGAAAATATGCCCACCCAGCTTTACAATTCCGGCAAATCGGTGACTGGCTGGCAGGGAAAATACCACGCTCTGATAGGCTGTAGAGGTTTGTGAAGTGGACCCTGAAACTCATAAGGAGCCTTTCAGCTAATGAGGGGTGCAGATTCCAAGCGCCAAACCAACAGCGGCAAATTCAAAGATGCTCTGTGCTGAATAGACGCGAGACGGCTTCAAAGATTTTGACTCAAGTCCCACTTCTGAAGAATGTAGCAGTCGCGTCTGGCATTTCATGACAAAATCAGTTTCAGGTCTTTCGTGAGAACCTCACGGTCATTGGAAATGGCTCATACAGGGGTCATTTTTGTGAATTTCATTTTAAAGGATAGATTTATTCATTAGCCCCATTCCCAGTAAGTGTGTTAACCCTGTAAATTGTGTTACATTGTGCGTATGTATTTTCCTGAAATAAATTACAATTTATTTTACCTCCTTGCTTTGCTCAATCAATGATCCCGGTATAAAAAGGTATTAATAATCCTGGTCTCCCGTGACAGTGGGACGCCAGAATTTAGTGAGGATAGTAGTGAGAGATGCTGAGGTTGCCGTGGGAAGCACTTAATGGTGCTTTCACCAACATCTTTGCCTCCTCATACCTCATAATAGTACCCCTGACCTGATGGTGAGTCCGGTTACACATTGGGATGAAGCAAATATATTTAATTTAGCCTGATCAGTTGCAGTATTGGACTTTATTTCTGAAAGCACATTTTTCCTTGCTGTTTTGGAGCATCAGTTCTCGGAGGTCTGTTCTTCCTTCTATTTACTGTGAGATTGCCACAGTATTTTCCCAGACAAGTTGTCGGATACTGGTGGCTGCATCTGTATAGTGGCTTATCATGCCCATATTATATGTGTGTGACATACCACTGTGCCAATCAATAGGTACAGGGTGGGAATAGTGGTCCCGGGGTGGGTGGTTAGGCCTCCCCGGTGGGTAGCGAGAGAGGGTGGGTTACTATAATTGCTATAGTGGTTATTAATTTCTAAGGTGATTAAGAGGTTAGGGCTATTAGATTGTATTTTTTCTTATATTCTTGCTGCATCGGTGGACCTGCAGTATGCTGACGAGTACACCCTTTATAATGGAAGGGGTAAATTGAACGTTTTATTTACTTTATTTATGATGGCTGGCTAATGTTTGATTTTATAATGGGAAAATGCACTATTATCCATATGTGGATAATAGTAATTTTGCCCGTTACTGTATTGCATGTTTTGGGGGGGAGGAAGGGATTGTTGAGGGTAGAGGAGGTGGTTACTAGGGTTGTTGCATTTTTGAATGTTTATTATGGGTAGCGAGGATTGGTAAAGTTGGTATTTTGCCCTTGGTGGGTGTTTATACCTAACGGGGGGTAGAGGGAGGGGTTACCCTCTACATTACCTTAGCAGTATTAAGCACGAAGGTAATGAAGGGGTTATCTCCACCCGCAACCCCTCCGCAAGGCCTAAACACTCACCAAGGGCCAAATACCACCTTCACCCACCCCCCGTTACCCATAATAAACATGGCACTGGTAGTTAACCCCTTCATTGTCTTAGCGGTTAAAGTCAGATAAAGAATTTTAGCGGCCACTTTTCAAGGCTTACTGAATAGCAGTAGGCCTTTTTTGGTGACGAGGCTTTGATAAGTGCTTTATCGAGTCTTATACAGACCTAGCAACGATTATCCTAATGCTTGCTTTAAACTAGCCGGGTATTCAGGGTATGTGCTGTGTATGTTCTGGGCTAGTTTGAGGCACATTTAAGGCATTTCTGCATTGACTAACGACCCATAGGATTAACACAGCAGGGGTCGCTGGCAATCCAATTCAGTTTGAATGGGACTGCCAGGGACCCCCACTGTTAATCTGGTAGGCCATTAATCAATGCAGAAATGCTGGGGCTAGTTTAAGGCTCGTTTAAGGCATGTATTCAGGCTATTCCTGGGTCTTTTTGGTGATATCCACTGGTTTGTGTTAGAATAGTCGCAGTCTCTACTGTACAGTAGCATAGGCCCCAGTGTGTGATGTCAGAATGTGCCCTTTGGTGACACAATTACAGATTTGAAACTTTTATTATGGAGAGGAGATAACATCACATGATATTCTCATTTTTAATAAAGATGTTCCAATGAGAGCTTTGCTTTCCTCATTCCTCTCTCTCTCTCTCTCTCTCTCTCTCTCTCTCTCTCTCTCTCTCTCTCTCTCTCTCTCTCTCTCTCTCTCTCTCTTCTCTCTCTCTCTTTCTCTCCCTTCTTTCTCTTCCTCTCTCTTCCTCTCTCAGACTCACTCTCTTCCCTTTGCTGGTAGTCCCTCTGCATCGCTGAATTCTTAATTTTGCTTTGTATATTTCAGCCAGCCTCACACTCTTCCCTCTGCAGACTGTCCCTGTGCATCACTGTCTTGATCTCTCCCTTTCCGAGCATCTCTATTTCTTTCTTTCTCTGATGGCTTCTCTCTGTCTCTCTCTCAGCAGTCAGGACCTGTGCTGGCCTATCACGTTCCCTGAGGTCTGTCTGAAAACACTTTCAGATCCAGGGTGATGGGCTGCCACTGGAAACCCCTTCTGTCCCCCACATAGTTGTCACAGTAGCTTACAGGGTTATAATATACAACAAATAACTTGGTTGAATTGAATACCTGTGATATAATAATGAGATTTTATTCCTTAAAAGACAGGTGGACACACAATGTTGGACAAATAACAAATGGAATATATACACTTACTTAGGGAAGGGACAATGAAATAACCAGAATTCAGGTTAGCAGTTCATCAGGCAACAGGTATCATTCAAAAAATCATGAAGAACAATGGGCATAGAGCTTACAATCGTTTATATGGGATTTGGGCTCTATCGCTAACATTGGGACTCAGGCATTGGAGAACAATTATCTGGGCGCAATTACCTTTTGCCAGCTAACGTGGGAAGCAATCTGGTACCTGCCCCCAGGCAGCTGGCACATGCGCACAGTCCTCTAGTCAGAGTCCAATTTCCTGAACCCCACACTAAAAGGTTGGCTCTGTAAGTCTGCCATTTGGGATTCTGGCCCGGGAAACTCCGACCAGAGTGTGACGGGGAGGAAAGGGTTAATACCTGATTTGCCATGCATTACTGTTGTTGCCCTGTCCCCGCCATTTTTATTCCCCATGTGCAGGCCATTCCCTGTCTGCGAGGGTAAAAGACAAGATGCATTGCTTGCCATACCCTCTAACCAACACATGATAGAAGATCTTAAATGTAAGGCAGGAGGTATTTTTTTGTAAGTCTAAGCAGGAATTACTTGGACATCCAGCTGGGATATGGGTGAATGAGCTTTGGTATTTTTATGACCAAGCCTGAAAGGGTTGTAATTATTTTTATGATGGAGCCTCAAAAGGCTCCCACAGATTTAGAGTCCCCCTGTCTAAAAGAGTGTCAATTATGACAAGACCCATAGGCCCATAATGTATACAATACTGGCATACTGATGCACAGCAGATGTCAGGCTAGTGACACCTCTACTGCACCGACACACTTTATTCGAGCAAATACCCAGTATGTACCTGGCAGATACCTGGAATGCGCCGCTCCTCACCTCTGACAAGCCCCGTTGCGTTTGCCTTCCCAGCCTGGGTTCATGCCTGGCTGACGGGCGGCTGATCTGTTAAATGATAATGATTAGGATTTAATAGGCTGCAATGCTTCGTGTGTCTACCAGATGGCATAAATTCATGAATTGTAATGCAGTATATATATATATACTGTGCAGTATTGCAGCCAGCGGGAATAAAATGCTTCAATCCCTGCCTGGAAAATACCTCAATGCACTCGGGCAGAAAACAGTCACAAACCTCAATACACCCGGGTATACCCGAATTCGTGGGACTAGCCGAGCTCGAATAAAGTGTGTCGCCAGTGTAAGTCAGAGATCAGACTTAGTAGCCCCAAGAAATGGGTGTAGCCCAGGTATGCTAAGTGGCATGGGCGTCAACCTGTCCCATGCGCCCTGCCCACCGGACAGCCCTTTTGACCGGTCTTATGAACTGTGGGTCACTTGGCGATTCGTGGTTTTTTTTGTTCCCACGAGGAGATTGGATCCACATGTTAAAGATAGCTTTGGCCAGTCTATAACTGTGGCTTCCCAGGAATTTCCCAGTGTGATTCCTGAATTTTAATCCATGATGTAAAGATGCAAGACTTTGTTCCAGTACAGCAGCAAACAGTCCAGGAGTGAAGGGGTTAACAACCACATAACCACAGGACTTTTTAAACCAAGGCTGCATTTCTTGCACTGGCAAGCAAAGGACCATTTCTTTCGTTCCAAGGACAATTTATTTCGTTTCCTGATCCCTGTGAGTGTGGGTTTAAGTGTATTCTGCAGATGTTGTGTGTTTATCTATTAAGGAAATAAATCACAATTTATTTTGCAACTTGTTCTGTTCAATCATGTACCCAGAAATATAAATATGTTGATAAAAGTTGATGTCATCGTGACAAGCTTTTAAAAAACTGGTGGTAGCTGGCGGGATACTGATAGAACCTATATTGCCGTTTTCTGCGGGCTCTGTAATATAGCGAGGACCTTGTAGCTTGCAAGCTCCTCAGACAAGTAGCAACTGACACACACTTCTAAAGAGCACGAGAGACTTCACTGTTCCCTTCACCCATACTCCGAAGGCACCATGAGCGATCGCTCAGGAAGGTTCAGGTCATGGACCAGAGAGAAAGTCGTGGAGAGATGTGCGGGGTATGGCTTACCGATAGATGGGCGGTCGAAGGCACAACTGGAGGAGGATTTGGAGCATCATGAGGACCGCAGGGTCCTACCAGAGGGGCAAGTCCCCGTAACTGCTGTGGTGGCTGACGCTATTCAGCCCGGAGTGTAGGAGGTCCCTCCAACTCCGGGGCTGCAAGGACATGAGGAGAGTGCTAGTGACCCCCCGGTCGTGGGTGGCTTGGCGCCAGGGGTTGCGGACGAGGTAGCAGCTGCGGCTGCCGAGCGTGCCGTCCCTGTGCTCACTGCACTTCTGGCTACATGGGGAACGGGTGTTAGCACTGCGGAGCGGGTACAGCTCCTGACAGCAGTGCTCGGAAAAACCCACAACTCCTACCTTGAAAACGGGAAACAAGGTCTTTCCCAGGCGGATCATCACAGCTTTAGCAAGTTCGTGGATGGCACAGATGACCTCGATGCGTTCCTGAATGACTTCGAGATGCAGTGTTCCTGGTTCCGAATTCCAAGAAGGGACTGGGTGGTCAGACTGTGACCACTGTTATCTGGCAAAGCCAAACGGACTGTGATGGGTATTCCACGCGTAGATGCCGATGACTACGGTCATGTGAAAAGCAAGCTGCTAACCCAGTATGCCCTGACCCCAGAATCTTACAGGGGCAAGTTCCGGACGGGGGTAGTACTCCCTGGAGAGTCATACAGCACCTATGCCAGTAGGATGGCTTTGCACGGGACTCAGTGGGTGGAGGGGAATGGGGTTACAACCTTCCATACCCTGCTGGACTTATTCTTTCAAGAGCAGCTGCTGCAGCAGCTTCCCACAGATGTGAAAGGATGGGTCTATTACCATAAACCTCAGACCTATGAGGATGCAGCGAGAATGGCAGATGAGTATGTGGCCAGCCAAGTTGCAATGAAGGACCCTGTAGCACCCAAAGGAGTGGGCCGTGTGGCCCAGGGCGCTAAGACTACACATCCATGGACACACCAGCCTGCGGTGGCAAACAGCACACCCAAGGCTGCAGAGTTCAAGCATGAGAGGTGGTGCTACACTTGCAACAAGGTCGGGCATCTCAGGCCAGACTGTCCGGACCGGGACCGGTCCAAGTGACCCCATCAGGGGCAACGCTCACCAGCTGCGAGGCCGGTCGCCCGTGTGCGACTGGCACACACAGAGGAGCCAAGTACAGCCGTGGAACCAGCCCACAGAGGGATGCACAGCGGAGAGACTGCACTTGCCTCCTCAGGACCAGCAGCTGAGAGCGGGGGACATCAGGTTGCACCAGTTGGGATGCAGCCCAACGATGTCCAGCAGAAGCATCTGCGGAAGGTCACTATCGGAGACCAGCAGGTGGACGGCTTGCTAGACTCCGGTGCCACCATGACTCTAGTTCGCCCTGATATGGTGCGGCCAGAGGATTTGCTCACGGGCACCGGGATGCAAGTGATCATGTCAGACGGAGTACCGCGGTCACTCCAGGTTGCCCAGGTCTTTTTGGACTGGGGTGCCGGACGTGGCATGAGGGAGGTGGGGGTTTTGCCTGGGTTAGATGCTGAGGTCTTGCTGGGTAACGACCTAGGACACGTTACCTGTGTTTTTACCACTGAGCTGGCACCTGTTGCAGCGATCACCAGGAGCCAGTCAGCAAGGACCACAGCAGAACCAGCCCCTGTCCCCCTGCATTTGGGACCTACAGTTCCAGTAGTCTCTGCAGAGACCAGACAGGTAAGCCAGACTAAGTCGCTTTCTGACACTGACTTACTGTTCCCTGTACCTGTACCCTGTCCCCCTAACTCAGATGTGACCGGGGGGTGGCCAGAGTTAGGTGCCCAGTCTAGGGCTGCGGTGCGATCTGATCCAGGCTTGGAGGGCATGAGACTGCGGGAGTCTGAGTCAAAGCCAAGCAATGGGTCTGATTACTTCTTGTGGCACCGCGGGCTCCTATACAGAGAGCAAGGGACCACCGGGTTAGATGAGGTATGGACGGGGAAGAGACAGCTAGTGGTACCCCGGGAATATAGGCAGTAGTTGTTGCAGGTAGCCCACTCCATTCCACTAGCGGGGCATCAGGGGGTCACTAGGATGCGAGCCCGGCTGTTGCAGCGTTACTACTGGCCGGGGGCATCCAGTGAGGCAGCAGAGTTCTGCCAATCCTGTGATGCCTGCCAGCGAGTAGGTAAGGCGGGTGACCGTGTGAAGGCACCCCTCAACCCGTTACTGGTAATAGGGGAACCCTTTCAGCGGATAGCTATGGACCTCGTGGGACCCCTCATGGTTCCCAGTTGATCAGGAAAGTGCTACATTTTCACGGTGGTGGATTTTTCCACCCGGTACCCTGAGGCGGTAGCGCTTGCCAGTATTGATGCTAGGGCAGTAGCTAAAGCTCTGTTAGCCATTTTTTCTAGGGTAGGTTTCCCTAGTGAGATCCTAACCGATCAGGGGTCGCAGTTCATGAGTGAATTGCTCCAGTGTCTCTGGGAGGCGTGCGGGGTGAAGCACCAGCGCACTACCCCTTACCACCCCCAAACCAACGAACTATGTGAGAGGTTCAATGGTACCCTGAAGCAGATGCTGCAGACATTTATAGAGGCAGAGGGAAAAGACTGGGAGATTCACCTGCAGCATTTGCTGTTTGCGTACTAAGAGGTACCGCAAGAATCCATTGGCTTCTCTCCCTTTGAGCTGCTATATGGTCGCAAGGTACGTGGACCTCTGGACCTATTCTGTGAGGGATGGGAAGGGGAGACTACCACTACTGATTCTTCTGTGCTTCAGTATGTGATAGATCTCAGAGACCGGTTAGAGATGCTCATGGGGTTGGCACAGGACAACCTTAGGGCTGCTCAGACCAAGCAGAAGACTTGGTATGATCAGAATGCCCGTAGCAGAGAGTTCATCCCAGGACAGCAGGTACTTGTTCTCAAGCCCATTCGGGAGAACAAATTAATGGCTGACTGGTCGGGACAGTATCCCGTACTGTGAAAGATGAACGAGTGCAACTATGTTGTACAGGTAGATGCTGAGACAGGGAGAAATAAGACTTATCACATCAACATGCTGAAGGAGTACATAGCACCAAGTGTGCCGTCGGTGCTGGCCATTTGCAGCCCACCAATGGGGGATCCGGCGAGCAATGCTCTGCCTGATCTCCTGGGGGAGGCTAGGCAGGGAGGTACCATAGAGCAGGTGGAGATAGGGGCTCAGCTGAGTGTCAGGCAGGGAGCAGATGCCAGGGCTATGCTAGAGAAGTATACGGCTCTGTTTTCAGACAAGCCAGGGAAGACACACATTGCAGAACACCCAGTGCTGACAGGGGATCTGAGACCTCTGCATAAGCATGCTTATAGAGTGTCAGCAGAGGTGAAGGGCAGTATAGAGAGGGAGGTAGAAGATATGCTGGCCCTAGGGGTAATTGTACCGCCCCAGAGCCCTTGGGCTTGTCCGGTAGTCCTGGTGCCTAAGAAGGATGGAACCACCGGATTCTGTGTGGACTACCGGCAGCTCAATGCGGGCACGTGTCAGATGCCTACCCCATGCCCCGCATGGATGAGTTGTTAGATGAACTTGCGGGGGCAAGGTATCTGACAACTATGGATCTCAGTAAAGATTAATTGCAGATCCCTTTGACCCAGGAGGCTAGAGAGAAGTCTGCATTTATTACCCCAAGTGGCCTCTATGAATTTCTAGTGATGCCATTCAGGATGAAAAATGCACCAGCTACCTTTCAACGCCTATCAATCGCTTGCTGGAGGGTATGCAAGGGTTTGCAAGGGCATACCTGGACGAGATTGCTGTCTTTAGTAATTTGTGGGACTCACACTTAGTGCATGTAGCTGCGGTGCTAGCCAGGATTATGGAAGCGGGGCTCACGTTGAAACCCACCAAGTGCTTAGTAGGGATGGCAGAGATATTGTACCTAGGGCACAGAGTGGGTGGTGGGCATCTTAAGCCAGAACCAGCTAAGGTGGAAGCTATAGTGCAGTGGCCCATTCCCAAAACCAAGAAGCAAGTCATGGCTTTCCTAGGCACCGCAGGCTACTACAGAAAGTTTGTCCCTCAGTATAGCGCCATTGCCAAACCCCTGACTGACTTGACCCAGAAGCGACAGTCTGTGCTGGTAGTCTGGTCTCCTGCTTGTGAGGTCTCGTTTCAGGCATTATAGACTGCACTAGCCAGCGCTCCAATACTTGCTGCTCCAGACTATGCACAAAAGTTCCTGATGCAGACTGATGCCTCAGACTTTGGCATTGGAGCTGTACTCAGCCAAGTGGGGGAGGAAGGCGATGAGCACCCAGTAGTATATCTAAGCCGCAAACTGCTACCCAGAGAGATGTCATATTCCAACATTGAGAAGGAGTGTCTGGATATAGTGTGGGCTCTAAAGAATTTACAGCCTTATTTATTTGGCAGATATTTCACAGTAATTACTTACCACAACCCTTTGAGTTGGTTACAGAGGGTGTCGGGGGAAAATGCTAAACGTTTGCACTGGAGTCTTGCCTTACAGGAGTGGAACTTCACCATCCAGCACAAGAAGGGAAGTGAGCCTGGTAATGCTGATGGCCTTTCCCACCAGGACAGCCCTCAGGACTTACTAACTTCAAGAGCTGGCAGGTCAGCCCAGCCACCGGACGGGGTGGTCAGGGCAGTCAATGCATCTTGAGTGGGGGAGGTGTGATGGGGAGGAAAGGGTTAATATCTGATTTGCCATGCATTACTGTTGTTGCCCTGTCCCCGCCATTTTTATTCCCCATGTGCAGGCCATTCCCTGTCTGCGAGGGTAAAAGACAAGATGCATTGCTTGCCATACCCTCTAACCAACACATGATAGAAGATCTTAAATGTAAGGCAGGAGGTATTTTTTTGTAAGTCTAAGCAGGAATTACTTGGACATCCAGCTGTGATATGGGTGAATGAGCTTTGGTATTTTTATGACCAAGCCTGAAAGGTTTGTAATTATTTTTATGATGGAAAAAGGGGGGGAAGGGAAACACAAAATGAATGTGCACCCTAAAAGAATTCACTTATATGCACACCAAACTAGTGTAAAAATTAACTTTTAATAAATTCCTTAAAACATATATTACCAAAGTAATGTGTAATGTGAATTAAAAATGTATTAAATCAGAAATATCTGGCATCCGTGTCTTTGATTATTGGAGTCGTGCTATCCCAGATGTCCACTTAATATTAGTGGGATACCAGAGACAGGGGATGCTAAGAGTCAGGGTGTTAACCCCTCTGGAGCAACGATGAGACCCAGTAGTAAGAGTATATAGTGGTTCACAAGTAGGTGGCCAACAGATTAAGCTTCCTTGCTAGATGGACCAGCACTGCGTACTGCAATGAAGGCTTAGGTGTATTAAAGTACAAGTGCCTGGATAATAAAGGTAGCACATATAGTGTAATGATGATACAGACACTGCAGCATAAAACTGCCAGACACAGCAGTGCTGGGGTGAATAGCACAGTGATAACTGTGAAAGCGCCTCACATAGAGTGCAAGGAAAGCAGGCACACAAACTGTGAGAATAAATAAATGAACGACTAACTGCTAGGGTCTGCAAAGTTAGAACCAGGAGACTGCAGACACTACATTAAAACAGCTCCAAGTAGGAGACTGACAACATTGCGCGTCCAACGCGCGTTTCCCTCCAGCAAAGGAGCTTCTTCAGGGACAAGTTTTACTGGGGGAGAGAGGTCTGAACCCTTTTATACCCCTTCAATACCCTAATTACAAAATCAATTGCTATCAGCTGTTGCACATGCGCACTGATCTCACTCACAAACTGACTCAGCAAAGTAATCAAACACCAATACATGTAATGTCAAAGAAAACCCCATTGTTTGTACCTTTATTAGGCATATTCCCATCATAAACCGGCTGTTCGTAAAGTTTTTAGAGCCATAAACCGTGATCGCCACATACAGTATCTAATGCGCATGTGCAGGGACTTAGACACTATTTCAATTCTAGTCCGTGCGCGCCGCGCATGCGCGGGAACTTAGATCTAGTTCCATGCTTTTCCGTATCTATTGCGCATGCGCGAGGACATAGAAAGCATTTCTATATTTGTCCCGATACATTGCGCATGCGCGATTACTTAGACGTAGTTTCAATCGGGTGCATACACAGACGCGCATGCGCTGGACCTTATGCAACATTCAGTGTACGGATCGGCGTAAATCATTATATCGTACCACCGCGCATGCGCAAGAACTTAGAAATTGTTGAGTGTCCTCGCTCCGTCATTGTACGCATGCGTGGGGACTTTGAAATAATTCCGAACACTTGCATAAAGCGCTAGTGTGAACTGCGCATGCGTAAAAACTTACAATTATTTACATTTGGTCTTTATGTACTGCGCATGCGTGAACACTTAGAATTTTTTTTGGCGATTCCTGGTAGTTTATACAGCGCATGCCCGGGGACTTAGGAATTATTTCAGAAACTGCCCAGACATAATGTTAGCACATGGGGATTCAAGATTACACAGGGGAGACAGATGTACATGGATAGAGTTATAATTATGCACATACATGGGGTACTGAGTATAGATAGAAGATAGGGGTATACAGAACCTATATTGCACATATTGTATTGGGTGATAATGCAAATAAAATTGTTTGCAGTCCCCCATAAGTATATTCTAAAACACAATGTGTCAACTTACAATGCAGTGTTAGATAAATCAATTAAACAATTTGAAAAAGTATGACTGTATATATGTGTATAATTTATTATCTCTACTCGTTATATATAGCACATATACACACATTACACAGATACTAAACCCACTGCTGGGTTTAGAACTTAAGTATTATAGTCACTAGTCTAAATAATAATACTATAATCTATTTAATATTTCAATACCAAGGCTGGAAATTGTCATAGTGGACAATGAGGATGACATAACTGGATATCAGAGAGACAAGTAAAATGTATATACATAATGTAAGTAGATAGCAGGGTACATATGTTCGACCAAATAGTCCCTTGCTTAAATGAAGGGCGTAAAAGTAAACCCCTCATTAAGACCATTGGGGCTCCTAGTTTTTAGCTTGTAAATCCATTCTGCTTCAATACGAAGCAGGGATTGGTCAGTGTTCCCACCTCTCATGGGACATTTCAACTGATAAATGCCCATGAATTTGATGGCATTAATGTCGCCGTCATGACATTGTGTGACATGTCTAGCCACCGATGTCTCAGCAGAGTGTTTGATGGAATTAATGTGTTCAAGAACACGTCTGCGTAGCTGTCTGGTCGTCTTGCCAACGTATCTCTTACCACAATTGCATGTGATAAGATAGATAACGTTGGTTGTGTGACAATTGATAAAACTATCCACACAGAATTGTAAAGTATTGTCATGATTGGCGAATGTTTTGCCAACATTGATGTGTCTGCACGCTTTACATCCCTGGCAACGGTGCATGCCTTTCACGGGACTGAACCAAGTAGTGGTCCTAGCCCGCTGGAAGTGGCTGTTCACTAGAGAATCCCGTAGGTTCCTAGACCGCCTGCTGGTAATAGTGGCTCTAGGGCCTATAACCTTCACCAGATCGTCATCTGCCTGAAGAAGATGCCAGTGTCTAGCAAAGATCTGTTTAATAGCCCACCATCTTTTATTAAAGGTGCCAATGACTCTGATTGTTTTGTCCTGTACCTTCTCCTTATTACTGGACAGGAGTGAGGCCCTATCACTGTGTAGTGCCCGATGATAAGCCTTGTTCAATGTTTTGATGCTATATCCACGGTTGAGGAACCTGGATCGAAGTTCTTTGGATTGAGTGGTAAATTCTTCGATCGTAGAGCAGTTACGCCGGAGACGGAGGTACTGCCCTATTGGGATACCCGCTACCAAACTCCTGGGATGCTGGCTCTGTGCCAGTAACAAACTGTTGGTTGCTGTGCTTTTCCTAAACACCTTGGTTTGTATGTTACGCTCATGATCAACATATATGTTCAAATCTAAGAATGTTATTGAGGTGGTACTCAGCACAGTAGTAAGCCTCAGATTAAGCGTGTTTGTATTCAGCTTCTCAACAAATTCGTGCAAAAGTTGACTAGTTCCTTCCCAGAGTAGCAGGATATCATCTATGTACCTGATCCACATAGAGATGTGGTCAGTGTACATAGATAGTTCCTCATTAAAAACGTGGGTACGCTCCCACCAGCCCAGGTACAGGTTGGCATACGTTGGTGCACAGGCTGTGCCCATTGCCGTACCTTGGGTCTGGTGGTAATACAGCCCATCAAAAACAAAGTAATTGTGTGTTAAGACGTAGTTCAGTAGGTCTAACACAAATGAGTTATGTCTATTGAACCTACCGTCCCTAGTTGTTAGAAAGTGTCTGACAGCAGTAAGACCATTCTTGTGGACGATGGAAGTATATAACGATTCAACATCTAAACTCACAAGGATGGTCTGAGATGTAACATGGATGCCACCCAGTCTCTTTAGTGTGTCTTTCGTATCCTGAACATACGATGGGAGGCTGATGACAAAATCCCTCAGGACCTTATCCAGATATATGCTGCTGCCTTCGGACAAACAATTGTTGCCCGAGACAATTGGGCGACCAGGGGGGGGACTGTAGGCGTTTATGTACCTTGGGTAAAGTATAAAATGTCGCCACAGTTGGTGACTTGCGGTACATAAAATCAAACTCACTTCAGCTTATCATGTCTGCATCAAGTGCATCCTGTAAGATGTTCAACAGTTCTAATTTATATTCAGATGTAGGACTACGTTCCAGGGTCTCATAGCAATCTTTGTCATTGAGAAGTCTCATGTTCTCCTTAACATAGGCTTCAGTATCTAATATAACAATGTTTCCACCTTTATCAGATGGTTTAATGGTATAGGCTTTGTTAGACATTAAATCTCTTAGGCCAGCTCTTTCCTCAGATGTGAGGTTATTGTCAGACTTATAATGTTTGGGTTCGGCTTCAAGGTCCCTAGTGACACAGCCAACAAATAATTCAACAGCCGGACAGATGGTAATGGGTGGAGTAAAGTGGCTCTTGGTCTTAAGGTGAGTAAAAGGACCAGTTATGTCACTATCAGGTACAGTGTTTTGGTCAAACAACTGACAGAGGTCCTCAACATCTTGACTTTCCTGTACACTCATACCATCCGTGAGTGCATTTGGGTTATTGGCAATACGCTTGGAGTGGAATTTATGTAGCAATAACCTTCTGCCAAAGAGGTTCAGATCCTTCACCCACTCGAATAGATTGAAGTCCGAAGTGGGTGAAAAGGATAATCCTTTCCTTAACAGATTGAGTTGACTGTCACTAAAGGAATGATTGGACAAATTGAAAACTTGCAGGGCATCATTGTCTATACAGTTATTGGTCATTGGGTGGGTGCATTGGTTGAGTCCCGTGAAAGGCATGCACCGTTGCCAGGGATGTAAAGCGTGCAGACACATCAATGTTGGCAAAACATTCGCCAATCATGACAATACTTTACAATTCTGTGTGGATAGTTTTATCAATTGTCGCACAACCAACGTTATCTATCTTATCACATGCAATTGTGGTAAGAGATACGTTGGCAAGACGACCAGACAGCTACGCAGACGTGTTCTTGAACACATTAATTCCATCAAACACTCTGCTGAGACATCGGTGGCTAGACATGTCACACAATGTCATGACGGCGACATTAATGCCATCAAATTCATGGGCATTTATCAGTTGAAATGTCCCATGAGAGGTGGGAACACTGACCAATCCCTGCTTCGTATTGAAGCAGAATGGATTTACAAGCTAAAAACTAGGAGCCCCAATGGTCTTAATGAGGGGTTTACTTTTACGCCCTTCATTTAAGCAAGGGACTATTTGGTCGAACATATGTACCCTGCTATCTACTTACATTATGTATATACATTTTACTTGTCTCTCTGATATCCAGTTATGTCATCCTCATTGTCCACTATGACAATTTCCAGCCTTGGTATTGAAATATTAAATAGATTATAGTATTATTATTTAGACTAGTGACTATAATACTTAAGTTCTAAACCCAGCAGTGGGTTTAGTATCTGTGTAATGTGTGTATATGTGCTATATATAACGAGTAGAGATAATAAATTATACACATATATACAGTCATACTTTTTCAAATTGTTTAATTGATTTATCTAACACTGCATTGTAAGTTGACACATTGTGTTTTAGAATATACTTATGGGGGACTGCAAACAATTTTATTTGCATTATCACCCAATACAATATGTGCAGTATAGGTTCTGTATACCCCTATCTTCTATCTATACTCAGTACCCCATGTATGTGCATAATTATAACTCTATCCATGTACATCTGTCTCCCCTGTGTAATCTTGAATCCCCATGTGCTAACATTATGTCTGGGCAGTTTCTGAAATAATTCCTAAGTCCCCGGGCATGCGCTGTATAAACTACCAGGAATCGGCAAAAAAAATTCTAAGTGTTCACGCATGCGCAGTACATAAAGACCAAATGTAAATAATTCTAAGTTTTTACGCATGCGCAGTTCACACTAGTGCTTTATGCAAGTGTTCGGAATTATTTCAAAGTCCCCACGCATGCGTACAATGACGGAGCGAGGACACTCAACAATTTCTAAGTTCTAGCGCATGCGCGGTGGTACGATATAATGATTTACGCCGATCCGTACACTGAATGTTGCATAAGGTCCAGCGCATGCGCGTCTGTGTATGCACCCGATTGAAACTACGTCTAAGTAATCGCGCATGCGCAATGTATCGGGACAAATATAGAAATGCTTTCTATGTCCTCGCGCATGCGCAATAGATACGGAAAAGCATGGAACTAGATCTAAGTTCCCGCGCATGCGCGGCGCGCACGGACTAGAATTGAAATAGTGTCTAAGTCCCTGCACATGCGCATTAGATACTGTATGTGGCGATCACGGTTTATGGCTCTAAAAACTTTACGAACAGCCGGTTTATGATGGGAATATGCCTAATAAAGGTACAAACAATGGGGTTTTCTTTGACATTACATGTATTGGTGTTTGATTACTTTGCTGAGTCAGTTTGTGAGTGAGATCAGTGCGCATGTGCAACAGCTGATAGCAATTGATTTTGTAATTAGGGTATTGAAGGGGTATAAAAGGGTTCAGACCTCTCTCCCCCAGTAAAACTTGTCCCTGAAGAAGCTCCTTTGCTGGAGGGAAACGCGCGTTGGACGCGCAATGTTGTCAGTCTCCTACTTGAAGCTGTTTTAATGTAGTGTCTGCAGTCTCCTGGTTCTAACTTTGCAGACCCTAGCAGTTAGTCGTTCATTTATTTATTCTCACAGTTTGTGTGCCTGCTTTCCTTGCACTCTATGTGAGGCGCTTTCACAGTTATCACTGTGCTATTCACCCCAGCACTGCTGTGTCTGGCAGTTTTATGCTGCAGTGTCTGTATCATCATTACACTATATGTGCTAGCTTTATTATCCAGGCACTTGTACTTTAATACACCTAAGCCTTCATTGCAGTACGCAGTGCTGGTCCATCTAGCAAGGAAGCTTAATCTGTTGGCCACCTACTTGTGAACCACTACTGTATATACTCTTACTACTGGGTCTCATCGTTGCTCCAGAGGGGTTAACACCCTGACTCTTAGCATCCCCTGTCTCTGGTATCCCACTAATATTAAGTGGACATCTGGGATAGCACGACTCCAATAATCAAAGACACGGATGCCAGATATTTCTGATTTAATACATTTTTAATTCACATTACACATTACTTTGGTAATATATGTTTTAAGGAATTTATTAAAAGTTAATTTTTACACTAGTTTGGTGTGCATATAAGTGAATTCTTTTAGGGTGCACATTCATTTTGTGTTTCCCTTCCCCCCTTTTTCTGATTCACTTTTCAGTTCACAGTTTGCACCCATCTCTTTGATTACCTCACTTATATATTTGACTACATTATTCAATTGGTATGGTCCTGTGATCACTCCCTATCCCTCTGTTGTTTCTATAAGTGACCTCTTGGGGTACTCTATTTATCCCCTTCTAGGGAGTGGATCCATCTCGCATATGTACCATGGCTGGTTATCTGACTAGTGGCATGGATATGTCTGGCTGGCAAGATGAGGCAAGAAATGTCTTCACTAAAACATCACAGGGTACCTCTGATACAGGTCACGACATTGTAAATTATTTTCGTAACATTTCTCAACTCTTGCACACTCAGTCCCAAGTCTGGTGGGAGATCACAAGTCTACAAAGTTACCTTGACTCGAATATGATCCCCAGAGGACTGAGATTGAAACTAAATCCTGCTTATCACATTACCTCTCAGGATTTTATTAAAAAGTGGGAAGATACTTTGTCCAGATGCTCTAATGAGCTTATGAATCTCCTCATTGACCATGAGAAGTCAAGGTTAGATGTGACCAATAAAGATCTATGGAGCTCCAATGTCGACCTATGGGACTGGGCTGCAAATGGGGGTTAAAAAGGCAGGAAGGGAACAAAGGGCCATAAACATACCAACACAGTTAACCCTTTCCCTCCCGACCTTATCCCAGTGTATGTGCTTTGTGTACACACTCTAAGGGTAAAAACACATGTAACCAGCAAAATACATTCAACCAAAAGGGGGGAACACATATTGTACTGAGGCAGGGGCATAAAAACACATATAAGCATTATTACAGTTAACCCCTCGCCTCCCACACGAGGGTAGGGTAGGGGTGGCCAGCTGGGGTGTAACCCCTTAATTACCAGGCCAGCCCCCTCCATCGTCACTATATGGAAAAAAAAACTTTAGCATTTCATCTGGGTTCCTAGGGATGACAGGGAAGCTCTCTCTTTCCCCCTCTTTGGCACAATCACTGTAGAATACCCACCTGTTTTCTTATGTGATGGTGAGCTGTACTTGGAGACTCTTTGCCTCCCCCACTCTGGTACACCCCCCCTAACTAAACCCCTGAATCTTCCCTTCTGGGCCTGCTGTGACAATGGGCTGTAATGGGCCAGTCTCTCTAGCCCCTATTCTCTACAACCTCCCTCACACAACCTCCCTCACTAACCCCCTCAGGGCTCCCTGTGATAGGAACCTGTAAGGGGAAGCCATCTCTGGCCCCCACTGTGCTACATCCTCCCTCAATCACCTCCTCAGGACCCCCTGTGACCCTGGTTGGTGGTGATGGATTGTGCTGGGTGATCCTCACAGCCCCCCACTTCTGTTCATCCCATGTCATTCACCCTTCCCCAGTCCACAGTTTGCATCAATACCTGGAATTGTATGGTGGGTTCCTGAGCTGGTTGGATCACAGCGGTCTCATATTGGATAACTATCTTTCTAAGATCATTGCCTAGCAACACATTAGCCGGAATATCATCAATTACTCCCAACTTCTGCACACCCTGCCCAGTACCCCAATTAATGTATACCTTTGCCACTAGAAAAACGTGGTGGCCCCCTTGTGCCACCCACATATGCTGAGTCCTTCCAGGAATGATTTCCTCAGGCAGCAGCATTCCTGGCCGCACAAGGGTAAGTGTAGCACCAGAGTCTTTTAGTCCTTGGGTGAGTTTCTGACCCACCAGGAATGGATGCAAGTGGTAACCTCTGTTTTCTTGCAGCCCATATACCATAGAGGCACGTAGGTGCACTGCTAAGACGCAGTCATTGTGGGGTTTCACTGGATTTACCCCCCTTCCATCCAGGGAACACCTTGTTAACTTGTGGATTCCAGTTAGCCACATAGTAATCTGCAAGCTTGCAAGCCTCTGAGGCTGACTTAGGATATCTGTCCTTAACCATCTCTCTCACTTCAGGTGGGCAAAGGGTTTAAAAATACTCATGAACCACGAGATACAATAACCCCTCAAAGCTTTCAATTACCATGCCTCCAACCCACTTCTTATACAAAAATGTCCGATGCCCCGCCAGCTAAGAAAAGCCACTGGGATCATCGTGCTGAAGGACTCTGAACGTTTGCCTGTGGATTTCAGGGGTGATGTTGAAATAGTGCAGAAATGCAGCTTTGATGGCCTGGTAATCTTTGTCAAGGTGTTATGGAAGATCATCAATGACATTCATGGCTCTTTCATTCAGTGTGAGTGTAAAATATGCTGCCCACTGATCATGTGGTAACTGATGTCACCTGTAGGTTTTTTCAAAACCACACAGGAAAGTGTCCAGGTCCCCATCTTTCGCTAAGCTTGGGAAATTCTCCCTCCATGGTTTGGAAGGGTTGGATCTCTACTGCTTGGTGCTGGCTGATTCCTCTACAGCTTGGCAAGTTGCAGCAGGTGCCTTAGGTCCTCCGCGTATCTCGCATTCTCTCATTCTGCAGCATATCGCACCGTTTCGCGTTCTGCAGCTTGTCTTTCTTTTCCTGCTTCGCGTTCTGCAGCATACCTTGCTGAGTCATGTTCTGAAGCATGTCATTCTCTTCCTCTGCTTCGCATTCTGAAGCTTGTCTCTCAGCCTCACTCTCTTGGAAATGGATGATGAGCTGCAACGCATTGCGTCATCTACTGGTCCCAGGTACTTGAGAGTAATTTGCAAGTACACATCCAAGGCACTGGCAAGCTGAGAACTGCTGGAATCTTCAAAATGTTATAGTCCTAGGTTTCTTGACCCGTGGGCAATTTCAGGGCTAAGCCACCCTCTGTCCCACTGCTATGGTCTTCCTTGACCCAGTGTAGCCTCTTGCTCTGTATCATTCTCCAGCAATATTTGTATGAGCTCTTCTTTATTTTTACCCACATCTTGGAGATCACACTCCTCACACTGAGTCATCAGCGCCTCTTTCGTCTGGTGTCAGTAAAAAGCAGCAATATTCTCTTTACTCAAAATAAAAAGATAGCAAAGAAAAACAAGAGGGGAAGGGTACAAAACTGTCTGCTTGTATGTTTTATACAATGTTTTGTTTATCCCGCAGGCATAAATGCAAACCACAAAAAGCTCTAATATTAACAAAAAAACAAATTGTTATCCCACCGCTATGCCACCAACATAGGACATTGTTCCAGAAGTCTTGTGGTTTGTTCAGATGCAACTTTGCAAACCTAAGCCGTTCTGTCATGTTCATTTTAGAGAGAAGAGGCTTTCTCCTGGCTACCCTTCCAAACAAACCATACTTGTTCAGTCTTTTTCTATTTGTACTGTCATGAACTTTAACATTTAATATGCTAACTGAGGCCTGTAGTGTCTGAGATTTTTGCCTTCTTTGCCTTGTAAGTGTTGTATTGTGCAAATGTGCTATTTTCTAAATGTTCTGCTTCTTATGGTAACACCTTCTTTTTGGGAGTTAATACATCTTTTCTAAACATCTGATTAATAGCACTTTTTAATTTTAATTTTTGTTTTTCTTTTTTCTGTATATTATTTATCAGTATTATTATTATTATTTTTTTATTATTATTTTCCTTTTGAAAAACGTTTTTGTTTATTATGTTTTCTTTCTTCTTTTTTGCACTAGGGGAGGAAGCCGGTTTTCTGACGTCACGGACGTTTCTTATTAGATATGTTGTTAAGTGTTATATTTAATAAAGTTGTATTTGTTCTAGGACCCAGTGCACCAATCGGAGGGCATCATGCTTAAGCTCATGTCCCTTGCATTGAAGGGAGGGACATGTTCGTTTCAAAAAGTTGGTTGATATGACGCGATCCTGTTATTCAATCAGGATCCGTTTATAAGGAGATGCCATCTGATTGGCTGTACTGTCCGTGACGTCACCCGAAAGCGCGATCAGTGCCAGGGTATAAATTTCGGCTTCTTATAGTTTTATGTACACCTTGATAAAGGGCATACTGCCCGAAACCCGTTGGTGGACTTGTGCTGTTGCTTAGGGGGGACATTTGGTCCATCTTTTTTATGTAATAAATAATTTTTGCTCCTGCATACCGTGAGCCTCCTTCTGTTCCTTCTGGCAGTGCAATGCCAATTTTTCTACCTGTTCCTGCTGCTTACCTGGGAGATTGCACGCCTATCAATCATCTACTGTTGGATAATCCAGGAGAAATAAAAGTGAGTCTACTTTATGGGTCGCTGTACCCTGTTTTTCTCCTCTTACTATAATGGGACTTTGGTCTGTACTAATTATGAATGGTGCCGTTGGCATTAGGTACTAGTCCCCTAACCCTATTAGGGCTACGTTATGGTATACTCAATACATGAAAGGAGTTTATTCCAACTTCAGTTTTTTACATTACAAGGACTTGTTTTTCTGATGCACTGGCATTCTACATATTCCTGGATCATGCTGCAGCAGGAATCCTGGTGGTTAGTCACAAGAACGTTTTCAGGGCCGGAGTTTGCCCGGTGCAAAGTGCTTGGATGTATCCAAGAATCTTACTTGATTCCCGGATCAAACTTTTGGGGTATCTGGTAACTCTGGAACCCTGATACATAGCCACATTCTGTGAAAACTTCTTCAGTGCAGTTTAAGACATTTCTGCATTGACTAATGACCCATCGGATTAATACAGCAGGGGTCCCTGGCAGTCCCATTCAGTTTGAATGGGACTGCCAGGGACCCCCGCTGTTAATCTGATGGGCCATTAGTCAATGCAGAAATGCCTTAAACTTGCCTTAAACTAGACCCAGCATGTACCCAGCATATAACTGGGTCTTTTTGGCGATTGCCACTGGTTTGTGTAAGAATAACCGTCTGCACTACAGTATGTTGTTGGACATATCCCAAAGCATGTTCGTACCAACTTCCTTCAAGAATTTAGACTTGTGAAGACACAAAATGATTAATTTTAATTTGAATGTTTAAAATGTAATACTTCTTTACCAGATGTAAATAATCTCTATAGATGTCAAACTCCAATAGATTTTGTAAGATGTTCCCCATGGAAGAGACTACGTTCCTGGTACACAGCTTACTACAAATACCCAAAAGTGTGTAATGTCTTGCTTTTGTCCAAAGAAAAGTGCACAAGAGTGGACTGCCTCACTGATACGTCATTTGCCCAAGGCGTACAGTGTATCGATGCAAACTTACCTGTCGCAAGTAATACCAGTGCCCCTGAGATCAGTGAAATTGATCGCAGTATCTCCAATGATTAATGACTTTCTTTACCAGAATCCCTTGGAGCCAATGGATAAATTCTCAGTTTTAACTCTGGGGAGAATTTTATTACCCAAAAGCCTTCAGATAAATTGAAAATTTTGGCAGATTCAGGCTTTGATTCTTTCTTCTGATCAACCAAATTTTAAATGTGTTGATAAAATAAGAAATGTTTTTCAAATGATTACTTACACACAGGAAGAAGGGAATATGAGCATTCTAAGCCATGGTGCATATTCTTGAACCACTTTAATGGCATGTAATGGAGACCCCCATGAACAATGTTTTGGTGCCCGGTGGCGAGGTACAATCCGCACGCGCAGTTAGGAAATGCCACGTTGGCAGCTGCTAGCCTGCAAGATGAGAAGTCCCGGCGCATGACGTCATTCATAGGACACTGCGGAGCAGCGGGCCGAGCTGTTACTTATAACAGCTGAGACTGCTATTCATTCCCCAGCACTCCACAGAGCATGAGGAGCAGAGCCACAGAGGGTTTGATTACTGTTTTAATTTGCTATTCTCATTAACTATTTACATTGACTGTTGTGGACACCTGGTGCTATTTTGCAAGCTGTGTTCAGTCTTTACTGTATTATTGCCAGCAGTGTCCTGTGGTACTTAAACTACTGGCATTGACTATAGTGAATTCTTGCTGCCCTGCTTTAAGCTGTATTTAGCCTACACTGCATAATGGCTATCTATTTTCAGGGGTGTCTGATTTGACCAGTGATAGGAGAAGGAAGGCTTAGGGAAGTACCTCTGGGACCCTTTGGGACCAGGAGGAATGGGCCAGATGAAGAGGTAGTCCCTCGAAACGTCGCCCCCCTAGCATACTTTCCGTTCTCCGTTTTTTGTGTAATTTCCTTGTGTTTCATGTTTTTTTCCCCTTTTCCTTTCCCCCCCCCAACCCTCACTTTGTGACATGCCCATTGTGACACTGGTTTCTGCAAACACATTTGATTTATTTCTGGTTTGTTTAATTATTAAATATATTTTCTGCATTACAATTGTTTTGATCATTTAGCCATTAGACAGTGAGTGCTGGTACTTACGTAGCTGTGTTAGTACTTCACAGGGGAATAAGTGTCCCCTTTTGTCTCGTGCACCCTGCAATTGCATAAATTTATCACTATCAGTGTGCTGTCTATCGCCTCCCATTCCCCTTAAATCCTCACTTTATATTCTCCTGAGGCCCCAACTAAATTTCAAATGGGTGAATTTTATATCTCAATAATGCCCACGGTAACATACTGTGCAATCATACTCGTAGATGTTTTGGTTTTGGGTCCCCTCAGTCACTTCCATCACCACCTGAGTCTCCATTGTCACCATCTCCCAATAGTCTCTCACTCACATTCCAAACTCCCATTATTCCTTTAACAGGGCCTAATGACGTTTATATATTAGTTCTTAATAATCTTGCAAATGAAGGAGAGGGTGTCACGGGCCTAGCCTAATTCTGACCATCTCTTATATAACCATATATATTCCTATGTTCACCTGCGAGAAATATTATTCATTACTTTATTACCTGTACAAAATATATTGATATAAGAAAAATATTTGTAATATTTAGTAAAAAGAAGAACTTGTTTTCAAATATAACCAAATGACGCATGGAAAACAATTCTAGTGAGGAAGATAATCACAAGAGAGTCATGAGAAAATGAATGTCCAGGTACGATTTAGCCAAGAATTTGTGAAAAGGAAAGATTTTTTCTCATTAGGAATAGAAGTCGGATTAGCACAGAAGAATGTGACAAAGACGAGGCTTAGACCCAGAACACAGATATGCAAATCTATGTACTAAGAGAGGAAGTGCTAATTGTATGCTGTATATAGAGAGTAATAGTTCTATATTGGAGAGTTATCCTAGATCGAGGCTAGACAGAGGGCACAGGAAATTGATGTTTGTATGTATTGTACTTCCTCATTTTGCTATATCTCACGCAAGCCTATGTCATTATTTCACAAAACTCTGCTTAGAAAAACTATATATACTGATGCAGCTGCCGCTATTCGAACGATTAACGCAGTATGTAGATCGTAATAGGCAATCAAACAAGGTGATTAACCCACTACAAGCGCTAACCTACACCAATATCAATTGGGAAATAAACAAATGTGAATTCACGTGATTATTAACCATATAGTGAAGAGTGAAATAAAAGCTGCCAAGGGGAGCTACATAAAAAAGATCATTCCAAACCTGCTAGACAATTATACAAACACAAAATAAGTGTCCCCGGCACTAATGATAAAGTCCAAGATACCGTAGTCCAATTTAGACAGTCTGAGATAAGAGACTTCTCTGGATAGGTAGATGGACTGACGAAAAAGTTCCAGATGGATGAGGGTGTCCTTGGGGTTAAATCCACAATGATTCTGAAATAACAGAAACAAAAGGACACACCAATTGTGCAGTATGTAAGAGTCACAAACCCCTATCTAGAAATACAAAAACCCTACTTACAAAATAATATCTTGTTGGTACAGGGGAGAGAATCTGTACTTGCGTCCTGTCTTCAACACGGTAATCCACGGACCCCACGTGATCTACAGTAACGCGTTGCTCCTTCCATTGGGATGGCGATTGCACTCACAGGTAAACCAGGTACAGCACCCCCATGGATAAGGGAATAGGACACAATATGGTGTAGTACATAATACACTTTAATACAAATAGTTAAAAACACACAAACTACCCACACTTACAATAAATGGGGGATAGGTAACACGACTCACTGATGCCATCCGCAACCTGATAGCAGCCCGATCAGCATATGGAGAGACTCACTAAACGCAACACCCGCTGCCAGCGATTCGAATGACGTCAGCGATACAGGACGCTCTCCTAGCATCAGGCAACTACGGAAGCTGAATCGGTGTCAGGAATCGGCGTTCTCTACGCTCCCCACACAGAGCACCCCCTTCCCGCAGGAAGCCCCCGGACACACAAAACAAACCTGCCTTACCAGCCTCCACAGCTCCTCACCCCTGCCACCGTCACGGGATCACTCCCCTCGGCGATTCCTCTTCTAAGCGTCGGGCGCGCCCACGCCCTCCTGCACGCACACCTGCACCATCCACTGGCTCGGTTCGTGTGCGTACACGAGTTACGGAGCACGCACAGTCTGCACCTGTCCTCCGGACCTCAGGCTCCGCCCCCGCACACTGCATGGGCATACTCAGGTTACCAACAAGACTCACCTGGCCTGTTATGCCTGCACCAATCTGCAGTGTCTCCCTGTAGCTCTTCCTGTCCCGCCTCCGTTCCTAATTGGACCTTCCTGCTTTATCTAGCTCCTCTCTGCTCTCAGTCTTTGCTCGACATAGTCTCTGTATGGAAGTACAATTGGATTCTCTCAGTGTTTTCACAGGTTCTGATGCAGCTCGTACGACTACCCCCTCTGGCTCTCGATCTCGGCACTCCTTGGACAACGCTCACTCTGGTAACCCCTTGAACACGGCTTGGACAACGACCTATCTCCACTCTCCACTCCCTGACTTTGGCGAGGCATCCTTCACTCTATGTCTACAACCGGTACCGGCAAGTATTGTCTACCTTACTACACCTGGCCTGGCAACGCTTCATACCACACTCCGTACACGCTCCCTTTGCTGCGGGTGCATGTATTACCACTTCCCCCTTCAGCTCAGGGGACAGGTCTGGTCTGCGGGCAGCACCGGCGTAACAATCGGCTCAAAACACTAAGCTCCTCCTCCCTACGCGTTTCATGACTCTGCGTCACTTCCTCAGGGGATGTCGGAGCTTAGTGACTACAGCATTTAAATACAGGCCCAATTGAAAAAGACTTCCCACAAAGGGGAGGTACTAAGGGATGATGGACAGCTAGCAATGTAAACAGAAACCAGCAATCTAATGACAGAAAGCTGGTGGGGTCAAACTGTGTATCAATTGGTGAACTGAACAGAACAAACTAACTGCCGCATAAAATACAATAAAATAAAAGAAATAAAAAGGAATAAAACATGGAATGAAAATTAGCATATCAAACAATATGAACGCATGAGATAGACTTTTAGGATTCTTTTAAAAAGGCTGCTAGATCGAATTCAATGTTAAGACCTAGGGGAGACAGAGGTTTTAACACATATATTCAGTAGCTTTCGCGTCTGGATACTGCGTTCAATCTGTCTCCTCCACGCCAACTACCTTTAGGATTATCAATGCCCATGCAGATTAAGCCTTCTGAGTTTTGATCATGTTTAAGTCTAAAATGATTAGAGACGCTGTGAGTCTCAAGGCCCCTTTAAATGTTATAAACATGTTCAGCGAAACGTCTCTTAAGGGGCCTCCCAGTGCGGCCTACATACTGTAATCCGCACAGGCATTGTAGCAGATATACACAGAAATTGGTTCTACAATTTATAAATGTCTCAATATCAAAACTCACCCCAGTGACACTGGATTTGAAGGATTTACTCTTTATACTGTACTGACACCCAATGCAATTATGGCATGTATACAGTAGTAACCTTTGAGATCATTAAGCCAAGTGACATGGCGATCCCTAAGACCATCAATTGGACAGCTAGGGGATAAGGTGGACTTTAAATTCCCAGCCCTTCTATATACAATTTGGGATTTATCAGGGAGACAGGTTTTGAGAATTGGATCTCTTAGGAGAATACTCCAATGTTTGTTTATCGTCTGAGATATGACAGGAGCCAAACCACTGTACTGGGTAATAAAAAAAGGGAACTGAGCCTGTGTTGTACAAACAGGAACAGTGCCTTCTTAGAAATTAAGGTAGCTCTGTCAATTTTATTGACCTCAGAGATAGCAAAATCCAATTCATGGCTATTATATTCCCGTTCTAAAAACTTATCTTTTAAGTCCTTAACCTGTTGTTGGTAAATTGAGTTTTCAGAACAATTACTCTTAATTCGCAAAGCTTGGCCTTTGGGAATATTCTGGAGCCACTTGGGGTGATGGTGACTAGATGCCAATAGATATGTATTGGCATCGACTTCTTTGTGATAGGTCTTGGGGTGAATGATATTGTTATCTACATAAAGGGAAAGGTCGAGGAAATTTATATTTGATCTACTGGGGTTAAATGTGAATTTTAGATTCCATGTATTAATGTTAAGGTATATCTGGAACTGTTCGAGTTCATCTAATGACCCCCTCCAGACACACAGCACATCATCGATGTATCTCTTCCAGAGCACCAGGTTTGCACTAAATGGGTTGGAGGACCAAATATGGTCCTCCACCCAGATGGATATGAACAAATTTGCATAACTCGGTGCAAACCTGGTCCCATGGCGGTGCCGCATGTCTAAGGTAGAACTCATGGTCATAACTGAAGAAATTGTGGGTCAGAATGAATTTGATCCCATCTATAATGAACTTTCTCAGTTTCTCATCCACCCCAACATCTTTTTCAAGGACTCTCCTGATGGCATCAAGCCCCATCTGATGGTCAATTATAGTATATAATGAGACTACGTCACATGTGACCCAACAGAACTTGTCCTTCCAGACGAGATCTTGCAGAAGGGTTAACACATGTGAAGTGTCTCTTAAGTAAGATGGGACCTGAACTACATAATTTTGAAGGAGATAGTCCAAGAATTGGGAAAGGTTAGAAGTAAGAGAACGTATCCCAGATATTGGTGTAGGTTAGCGCTTGTAGTGGATTAATCACCTTGTTTGTTTGCCTAGTTGTTTGTTCCAATACCTCCACAGCAGCAGACCACACCCTTAAAATGGCACTGTTCAGTAATAGAGCACTGAGAGGGCACAATTTAGAAGTTTTTTTTTAATGACACCAATGATCCTATGGATCCAGATAAAGATAGCCTGGATACTCAGTTCTCCAAATTAGAAAAATTGCTAACACAAAAGATGAGACAAATCTGGGAAACCTTTACGCTCAAAAAATATCTTGAGATCGAAACTCTGTGTGCCAAAAATACCTACCAAAAAGGTCTGATCTCTCAAATATACAAAGGATTAGAGTCTCCTTCCACACTACCAAACCATCGATACATGCAAAGATGGTCTGAAGAACTAGGCCTATCAATAGACCTGGAGGACTGGGAGGAGATCTGGGAGCAGGCCCCAAAAACATCAATTTGCACAACAATAAAAGAAAACATATATAAAATCCTATTTCAGTGGTACCTGACTCCTGCTAGGCTGAGCCAGATCTACCCCGGCGCGGTTGACCTGTGCTGGCGGGGATGTGGTCAAAAGGGGGATATGGCCCACATTTGGTGGTCATGTCCGGAGATACAGAGATTCTGGACCATGATCCAGAGGCTCACACACGAAGTCACAGGACTATCCCTACCCATGGACCCGTTGACCCTGGTGCTGAGCAAACCAATCGAGGATCTTCCCTCACCAATGTCCAGACTAATAACAGCCATATTGACGGCGGCCAGATGCTCTATAGCAGCCGCATGGAAGCAGATTAAAGCCCCCTCGAGATCGACTGTTACTAGGAGAATTAATGAAGTTATGACTATGGAGAAATTAACCGCCATGCTCCAAAAGAAAATGCCCCAGTTCCTGAATACCTGGGACCCCTGGCTAGCAAAATAGACCAAATCGAACCGGGCTGCGGTGGCAGGCGCGTGCTCCCCCCCCCCCCCCCGGATCCCGGGGAGGGAGAGGATGATGGAGAGTCCCCTGGACGACTCCCCCTCCCTCCCCCGGGACTCTCCACCTTCTCCTCGACCCCTGTATGTCTCCCTCCTTTCCCCCCTCTTTTTCCCTTCCCCCTATCCCCCCCCAACAAAGAAAATGGAAACTGTTATATGGTCACTCACAGATTGTAATAAGCATCACTGTCATGGGATCATGACACCCTTGTATGTACTGCATTATCTGATTGTGCCCAATAAAATAATTGTTATAAAAAAAATATCTTGAGATTAAGAGGATACCTAGAGGACTCAGAGTTTTAAAGCCTCCAACATCAGATTTTGATGATGAAGATTTTTTAAAAGAATGGAATTGTATATTGGACACATGTTCAGTTAACCTTATGCAGCTCGTTATCAAACATAGAGCCGCTACAATGGAAGTTCTGGATGGGGAAATCAATTTATTCAAAGAACAATTGGAACCCTTCATAGAACTACCAGAGTATAAAAGCCTAGAAGATAAGGTATCTTCAAGAATAGACAAAATAGAGAAAGAGGTTAAACTTACTAAACATAAAAAGTTTGTAAGGGATTAACGAGATTATGATGAGAATAAACAAAGAAATTGGAAAACATAAAAGACTATCACGATTAGTGAAGTAGATATGGGTGGACATGAGGTAGTTCAATCATCAGGTACCTCTAGAGATAGGATCGACTCTACTAAGAGTGAGAAATTAGATATTAATTTATTGGACAAAAAGGGAGATACACTCCCCAAACAGGATAATAATCCCATTGTACACTCCAATAAAGGTAAAAAGAAATCCACTAGACAAGATAGAGTCAATTCAAGAGGCACTAGGGGCCATCCAGATGAGCAACAACCCATGGAACATCACTATGGAGGTGATTATGAGACAAATCAAAGACACAATTATTTTTTAGACCATCGTCAGGGTTGAGCACCACTACAGGAAAGATGGAGAGGTCCCAGGACCCAACCAGGCAGACAGGATCTAATAAGAACGGAAGGGAAAAGGTCAACAATGGAAGATTCAGAGGGAAAAGAGGAGGAACAAGGAAGAGAAAGAGAAAGAAAAAGGTTAGACCAAGGGAGAGATTGGTAAAAAGCAATGTGTTTAATATTAGTAGTATCCCACTCAAACAAGTTCAACTAGATGTTTTGTCTCGGGGCCTTAATTTTGCTCCTGTCAATGGACCTAACATGTTTAACACCTTTGTTGATGTCCATAGGTTTTTGAGAAAGATCACTCTAAAAAAATACTATATGAAGGATGCAGTGAGCAGAGCGGTCATTTTGCCCAGTCTAACCAACCCGGTAACTAAACCAACACTCACACCCTTCAAAAGGCCATCTACCTTGTATCCTAAAGGAATGAAGAACAGTTTTGTGGACACTTTTGCAGAGATGGCAATCTCAGATCTAGAAGCAGCTAGTATAGATTTTAAATGCCATAGACAAAATCTTAGCAAAGAAGAAAAAGAAGCTGATAAATCCCTTGAGCGTAATACCAAATTAGTTATTAAGGCGGCCGACAAAGGGGGAGGGGTGGTTGTGATGAATTCCTCCTACTATGAGGAGGAGTCACTCTGAATTTTGGGTGACAATACCACATATTTAAAATTAGAAACCAACCCAAACATCTCTTTTAAAGAGGAAATGGTGGCCTTTTTAGATCAGGGTCTTCGGGATGAAATTATTACAACACGAGAACTAGAATTCCTAACCATTGAGAAACCTCGGATTCCGGTGTTCTATTTCATCCCGAAGATCCATAAGAATCTCACAAGACCCCCCTGGTCGACCCATAATATCTGGGAAACAATCTCTTACTTCTAACCTTTCCCAATTCTTGGACTATCTCCTTCAAAAGTATGTAGTTCAGGTCCCATCTTACTTAAGAGACACTTCACATGTGTTAACCCTCGTGCAAGATCTCGTCTGGAAGGACAAGTTCTGTTGGGTCACATGTGACTTAGTCTCATTATATACTATAATTGACCATCAGATGGGGCTTGATGCCATCAGGAGAGTCCTTGAAAAAGATGTTGGGGTGGATGAGAAACTGAGACAGTTCATTATAGATGGGATCACATTCATTCTGACCCACAATTTCTTCAGTTATGACCATGAGTTCTACCTCAGACATGCGATACCGCCATAGGCACCAGGTTTGCACCGAGTTATGCAAATTTGTTCATGTCCATCTGGGAGGAGGACCATATTTGGTCCTCCAACCCATTTAGTGCAAACCTGGTGCTCTGGAAGAGATACATCGATGATGTGCTGTGTGTCTGGAGGGGGTCATTAGATGAACTCGAACAGTTCCAGATATACCTCAACACTAATACGTGGAATCTAAAATTCACATTTAACCCCAGTAGATCAAATATAAATTTCCTCGACCTTTCCCTTTATGTAGGTAACAATATCATTCACACCAAGACCTACTGCTGCGGCCAAGTTTATTCGAGCATTTGCCCGTTCTTGGCCGCAGCAGTAGCCTGGCGCGTGCCCGAGAGTGACAGGCGCGCGCCGAAGCAGCGGAAGAGCGCCCTCCGATCGGGGCGCTCTCCCTACCGCTGCCGGGTCCGCCGGGTCCCCCGGAACCCCCTGCCGCTGTCCCGCGATCGCGGGACACCAGGGCTCCCTCGGGGAGCCCCTGGACGCGTGTGCAGGGGGCGCACGCTACCGAAGACGCGTGACCGCGCGTCTATGACGCGCGGCACGCCGAGGGGCGGCCACTAGCAAGCCGGGAAATCTCCCGGCTTGCGGATCTGGCCGCAGTGTGATAAAGTGTGTCGGTAGTGTATCACAAAGAAGTCCATGCCAATACATATCTTTTGGCATCTAGTCACTATCACCCCAAGTGGCTCCAGAATATTCCCAAAGGCCAAGCTTTGCGAATTAAGAGTAATTGTTCTGAAAACTCAATTACCAACAACAGGTTAAGAACTTAAAAGATAAGTTTTTAGAACGGGAATATAATAGCCGTGAATTGGATTTGGCTATCTCTGAGGTCAATAAAATTGACAGAGCTACCTTAATTTCTAAGAAGGGTACTGTTCCTGTTTGTACAACACAGGCTCAGTTCCCTTTTTTTATTACCCAGTACAGTGGTTTGGCTCCTGTCATATCTCAGACGATAAACAAACATTGGAGTATTCTCCTAAGAGATCCAATTCTCAAAACCTGTCTCCCTGATAAATCCCAAATTGTATATAGAAGGGCTGGGAATTTAAAGTCCACCTTATCCCCTAGCTGTCCAATTGATGGTCTTAGGGATCGCCATGTCACTTGGCTTAATGATCTCAAAGGTTACTATACATACCATAATTGCATTGAGTGTAAGTACAGTATAAAGAGTAAATCCTTCAAATCCAGTGTCACTGGGGTGAGTTTTGATATTGAGACATTTATAAATTGTAGAAACAATTTCTGTGTATATCTGCTACAATGCCCGTGCGGATTACAGTATGTAGGCCGCACTGGGAGGCCCCTTAAGAGACGTTTCGCTGAACATGTTTATAACATTTAAAGGGGCCTTGAGACTCACAGCGTCTCTAATCATTTTAGACTTAAACATGATCAAAACCCAGAAGGCTTAATCTGCATGGGCATTGATAATCCTAAAGGTGATTGGCGTGGGGGAGACAGATTGAATGCAGTATCCAGACGCGAAAGCTACTGGATATATGTGTTAAAAACTCTGTCTCCCCTAGGTCTTAACATTGAATTCGATCTAGCAGCCTTTTTAAAAGAATCCTTAAAGTCTATCTCATGCGTTCATATTGTTTGATATGCTAATCTTCATTCCATGTTTTATTCCTTTTTATTTATTTTATTTTATTGTATTTTATTCGGTATTTAGTTTGTTCTGTTCAGTTCACCAATTTATACACAGTTTGACCCCACCAGATTTCTGTCATTAGATTGCTGGTTTCTTTTTACATTGCTAGCTGTCCATCATCCCTTAGTACCTCATCTTTGTGGGAAGGCTTTTTCAATTGGGCCTGTATTTAAATGCTGTAGTCATTAAGCTCCGACAACCCCTGAGGAAGTGACGCAGAGTCATGAAACGCGTAGGGAGGAGGAGCTTAGTGTTTTGAGCCGATTCAGCTTCCGTAGTTGCCTGACGCTAGGAGAACGTCCTGTATCGCTGACATCATTCGAATCGCTGGCAGCGGGTGTTGCGTTTAGTGAGTCTTTCCATATGCTGATCAGGCTGCTATCAGGTTGCGGACGGCATCCGTGAGTCGTGTTACTTATCCTAAGAGAATGGAAACAAAAGAAAACAGCGCACAACGCCAAATAGTGAAGCAAATTCAACAATATATTATAGAATTAAAAAGGGGGTAATATATCTGCGTACATGAAAAAAGTTGGTAAAAGGCATGTAGTGTGTATCACACTGTTTACCACTCGGCAGCTGTTAGCTGTAGATTCAGGTGCTTGCTTCCCTCTGCTGCTGCAGCTCAGTTGATTCTGGGGCAGGACGTCAGTCTTTTCACTCCCAAGGGGATAATCCCTTGGGAGTGAAAAGACTGACGTCCTGCCCCAGAATCAACTGAGCTGCAGCAGCAGAGGGAAGCAAGCACCTGAATCTACAGCTAACAGCTGCCGAGTGGTAAACAGTGTGATACACACTACATGCCTTTTACCAACTTTTTTCATGTACGCAGATATATTACCCCCTTTTTAATTCTATAATATATTGTTGAATTTGCTTCACTATTTGGCGTTGTGCGCTGTTTTCTTTTGTTTCCATTCTCTTAGTGTGTGCGGGGTGCTGAGCCACCCCTGCGTTTACAGCTGCAGACGCCAGTATCCCCAACACGGTTATGTGGCACTTATTATTTAATGTATAATTATCTCACTGTGGGAGTTGTGGTTTAATTTTTTATAAAAATTTTTTTTCACTAAATTGATGGTATAGTCACTGCACTGTATATATTTATACATTTAAACTTTATAGGTAGTTAGGTAGTAGCGCACAGTTTTGTTTTTTGGTGTTACTTATCCCCCATTTATTGTAAGTGTGTGTAGTTTGTGTGTTTTTAACTATTTGTATTAAAGCATATTACGTACTCCACCATTTTGTGTCCTATTCCCTTATCCATGGGGGTGCTTTACCTGCTTTACCTGTGAGTGCAATCGCCATCCCAAGGGAAGGAGCAACGCGTTAGATCATGTGGGGTCCATGGATTACCGTGTTGAAGACGGGACGCAAGTACAGATTCTCTCCCCTGTACCAACAAGATATTACTGTCCCGGCCAGCTTTATTCTAAAGCTTGCCGGGTGTATAGCGGGCTAACCGCAGGTCTTCTCTCCGTTTAAAATGGAGTTTCCCGCACGGCGGCCGCTTCAATAGATAAGCGCTAATGGCGCTTACTATTGAAAGCGCCCGAGGCGCGGATAACTGTGCGCAGCCCGCAGCTGTTTTTAAACTGCGGCGGCAGCCGCACGAGAATAAAGCTGGCCGGGACAGTATCTTGTAAGTAGGATTTTTGTATTTCTAGATAGGGGTTTGTGACTCTTACATACTGCGCAATTGGTGTGTCCTTTTGTTTCTGTTATTTCAGAATCATTGTGGATTTAACCCCAAGGACACCCTCACCCATCTGGAACATTTTCGTCAGTCCATCTACCTATCCAGAGAAGTCTCTTATCTCAGACTGTCTAAATTGGACAGCGATATCTTGGACTTTATCATTAGCGCCGGGGACACTTATTTTGTGTTTGTATGTAGATCGGAATACCCATTCGATGGCTCGCAATTTGATTTAATCGTGCCGATGCAAAAATACAAAAATACAATAATAATTCGTGTACAGGCTTGTCTTTTCCTTCGTTATAGTTGCATTTGATTCTGTATTGCTGTACTGTACATAAAAACCAGAAATAATTGATTAAACAAAAAAATATTTTTTTTGGGGTGGGGGGCGGGGTTCTGATGATTTTAACCCCCCACACACACGTTCAGTGTGCGATATTCATGTCTGCAATACTGTAGTATAATCAAATCAGCAATAATAGACTTTATTTAAAAAAAATTCTAAATGCCTTTCCGACCAACCATTATATTGTATGTTTTGATACTTTACTGTGTGACAAAGTACCTTCTTGCTCAGTACCTTTTGTCCAAGGATCAGCACTTTCACACAGCCTTCCAGGTAGAGGAGATAGTCTTGTGACACAGAGGTGAAAAGCTTGGCCTGTTTATTTTGCCATACAAATGCTACAGCAGATAACAGGAGTAAATCAAACAAACAAAACAAAAGTCTTTTTCTCAGCATAACACAGCTTTTCAGCACAGCCTCCTCTTGAGAGTAAAACAGCCCTGTCTTGCTCTGTTTAGAGCAACCTTTAAATCATCTCCCTGCTCAATCAGCTGCTCCAGTCCTGTGAAAGCTGGGAGAGCTATAAGTCCCGGTCTGGATTCCCCTTGGTAAATCTCCAAACCGTGGAGTGGAGCAGAAACCCTGCACTAATTTAGGGCCGTAGTATCCTCTTTTCACTACTGTTCCCTCATATCTGTCACAACTGTACAAAGTGATTTTGATTTGAGGTGTGTGTGCCACGGGTCAGCACATTTTGCATGAGCTGGCCAGCAGATACTGTATGATTAAAGAAAAAAGCATGTGCTGTATTACAGTACAGTAACATGTTCGCAAATACGGTCATCCTGTGATCGTTCAGAAGCAAGCTTTCCGTTCTTGTCAGGCACAAGGTCTTAGGTGGTGAAGTTTGCGTGGGTTTGTTAGCAGTATCAACAACACCCCCCCCCCCCACAGAGCCATTCAAGAAAATGTGGTGTGCTTTGCTTCAAATGCTAATAAGATTACCATGTTAGCTGAATTCGGCTGTGATGCCTACCACGCATGCGCGCCATAAGCCCTTCAAAGCTTTTTCTATTGTGCTGTGCCAAGTCATCTTGGAGTTCACCGCTTATCAATAACACAACACCCCTCCCCCCCCCACAGAGCTGTTAATAAGATTGCCATACGGCCTTCAAAGCTGCCTCCCCAACACACACACTTTAGTAGTTGAATCAAATCATTAATAATTGTTCTAAAGAATTTTATTTTGTAATGAATCATACAAAAATGCAAAAATACAAAAATACAATAATTCGTGTACAGGCTTGTCTTTTCCTTCGTTATGGTTGCATTTGATTCTGTATTGCTGTACTGTACAGTACAGTACTGAAAATAAAAACCAGAAATAACTAAACAAAAAAATATTTTTTTTGGGGGGGGGGGGGGCGGGGGGGGCATTGCGAAATGGGGAGAGAGGTGGTTGCAGCTCTGAAAATACAGTTTTTCAAAAGATTTTTTTTAAAACATATATATTTTTTTTGCAAACACAAATTTCTATACAGTAACTATTATCTTACACATCCCCCCCCCCCTTCCTTGTTTGCGGCAGTTCTGAAAATGAAAAGAAACAATAAATGCAGACATGGTTATTTTTAGGGCCATACTTACCTGTATCATACTTACTGTACCTGTGCCTTATTACTTTCCCGAGGCCTGGCCATTACGTTGTATATCAATAGGCAACACAGTCGCAATATGATCAATATATTTATTACATCTGGCTACGGTGAGTATATTGTTCCAGAAATTCAGTATCCCCTTTTCCAATTCTTCCTTTTTGGATGGTTTCCACACTTTTCTGATATAATCCTTCAATTCATGCCATACCATTTCGATGGGATTAAAATCTGGTGATCTGTAATACAGTAGGAGGGGAGAGAAAAGGTGAATTACGTAATGAGATATACAGTAAACTATGTAAAACAATGCGAAAAGGTTAACCAACTTACTCCACTGGCGTCTTAACCCAGTTGATACCGCTGGCAAGAATGTGAGCCGTCGACGCTGTGTGTTTCGGATCATTGTCCTGGAAGAACCGGTGACCAGATGGGAAATCATTCTTTATGTATTCAACAACATGTGTAATTATGTGATCTTGGAAGAACGCTTTATTCAGGATTCCTGGAAACAAGAAAAAAATGTAACATTAGGGTACAAAATACTGAATACGGTACAGCTGTCCAGTGCGTAAGGCCAGAGCATGTGTATTTGTGCATTATTTTATCCTCAAAGATAATGCTGCATCCTGGTCCTTGTCTAGAGATGGCACCCCACACATGCATCTTCACTGGGTGCTTGGGATGCGGCTTCAGAGATAGGTGTCCTTTTTTGTAGAATCCAAAACAGGCAAACCTCTCAAGCTCTACAGTTGTCTCATCTGTAAATATGACATAATTGAAAGTCTCACCACTTTCAATCCATGCCAGTGCCTGGTCCACTCTTTTTATTTTGTTGGCTTCCCTTATCATAGGATACGCTCTGTAATGACAAGGAAAAAAGTTAGAGCAACTAAATGCTGAACATACAGTACAGTATGATACTGTATTAGGAGGGAGCCTAACATAAACAAAAGAGGGCATGGGTGACGTACTGTATACTGTACTTTACTTACTTAAAACGCCCATATTTCCATCCCAATTTCCGTCTCATCAACCTGATACTGGTCTCTGATGCTTTTATTTTGTGAGTAGCCTCTAGTGCATTCTTTACCCTTGTGGCACACGTCTCATCATTCGCGTCACTTCTTTGGTCCACAAGAAGAGTGTTCGCCCTAATGTGTAAAGAAAAACAGAACAATTTGTTACAGTAGGCAAATTAAGCACCCCAAAAGCGCACAGATTTCTTATTGTCTGATGTTGCTGCTGTACTTATTGTACTGTGAGTACACTTTGGGCGCTACAGTATACAGTATGAATATATTAAATAAATAGCCCCTTAAACTGCAGGATTATTAGTTCGAAGAAAACAGAATCTTTTGAAATGATTACCCTATGACACCACATCCTAAAGTACAGAAGACAGTACAGTATATTACTGTAGAGTTTACTTAAAAAGCTAGTGATTGATTGTAAGAATGGCAAAAATGTTATACTGTACAGTCGAAAGGTACTGTAAAGATTAATAAAATATTGAACACAGGCATACTAGTACTGTACAGTTCACTACAAGACGTTGGTAGAGTTATGGAGGACAATACTGTAAGTACTTTACTTACTCAGTAGTGACAGTCGGCTTTCTTTTGACGTTTTTTGCCTTCCCATGCGCATGATAACAAACAGTGCTTTTTGCTAAACTGAGGCCCAAAGCAGCTAACCAGCGGTGGATCTGTGCAATGCTGTGTCCATTCTGGTACATATCCTTTATTCTCAAGCTGAGATCTTTTGAAATCCTTTTCTTTGGCATCGCTGCTGATAGAAAAAAATTGCAAGCACACACAGAGCAATTCGATGTGAATTCGATGTGTATTGAATGTGCATTGAATACACAAAATGGATGGTGTATTTATACTTTAATTTAATGTGCCTCAACATCACTCGACAGGATTAGTACATAGTCCACCCACTTTTAACACCTGCACCTCGTGTCCATGCCAGCGAAAAAATTTAAATAAAAGGTGAGACAAATTGCATAGACTCTCACACACTGATCTCTATCTGAACTTGCTCTTGTCCAGATACTGCATTGTGCATTCGTCCATCTATTTCCATGGATCGCCCCCGATTCTACAGACGCAGGAACCAGCTTTCTTCTGCTGTGCCGGCCAAGCGAAAGGCGGAAGCTGTTTCCCAGCTAAAACCTAAGCGAAAACCAAAGCAGAATTTCGAAAATGTTCCGAAGGCTCATTAAAGGCCCTGTGCCCTATTTTGTAAAGAAGATCGGTGCACTTAGCACTGTGCAAGTCAAGTGGAATCCTGATTGTCTCCTTGCACCCCCCCCCCCACGCTCACCTGCTCCACAACCTATCCTCCACGCTGCTGCTCTCCTGGCAACCCCCGGCTCACCTTCTCCACAACCCCCGGCTCACCTGTCAACCCCCTGCCGGCCTGCTTCACAACCCATCCTCAACGCTGCTGCTCTCCTCTCAACCCCCTGCCGACCTGCTCCACAACCCATCCTCGACGCTGCTTCTCTCCTGTCAACCCCCTGCCGATCTGCTCCCCAACCCATCCTCGACGCTAATGCTCTCCTGTCAACCCCCTGCCGACTAGTTCCACAACCCATCCTCGACGCTGATGCGCTCCTGTCAACCCCCAGCCGACCAGATCCACAACCCATCCTCTACACTGATGCTCTCCTTTCAACCCCCTGCCGACCAGATCCAAAACCCATCCTCGACGCTGCTGCTCTCCTGGCAACCCCCTGGTCACCTTCTCCACCACTCACCTACGCAGATGTCTACAGCATGGAGCAAAAGGTTGATCTTCTTTTGGAGACCGTGTTGAGTATGGATATGCGCATGGAGAAAATGGAAAGTAATATGGGGAATATGGCAAGTAACATGGAGAAGATGGCAAGGAACATGAAGAAGATGGAAAGGAAGATTGTGGGGATGTATTCTTTCCTGCGAGTTCCTTTCCCTGTCCCTGTATGTCCGACGCAGGAGCAGGAGGGTGGCCAGCATGACGTGACCTTCACGCTTCCCTCACCAAGCACCCCACGCTCACCCCATCCATCAGAATACGTGTACCTGTATGCCTTTGAGGACGAGGTGACAACCCCGGTAAGGCCACAAAAGGAGGAAAGCATTCTCCCACACCGCCTACCCTCATCCGCTGCCAGAAGTACACCAGCACCCAGGCTTCCAACGATGACGGACATCATCTTGACCGACCTGACCAAGCACGGGGGGAAATACAGGACTGGATGTGCTGGTGTAGCCCAGAAATTTGCCCTGGCAATATTTAAATACCACGTCAGTTTTGAGATGTTCAGCGGTTGGACCCACAGTGTAAATTATAAAGGAAATAAAAGAAAGAGGGCTCTGCCAGCAAATTTAAGAAATAACATTTTGAATGAATTGGAGCGTTATTTCTGTGTTACCCCTACAGTTATGAGAGCTGTGAGAGTCACTATAAATGGCCTGTTGAGGCATACAAGGGCTCGTGCTTGGAGTGGCACCCCTCTTGCTAACAACTTTTCCCAAACTCTACAGAAGTGCAAACGTTTTTCATCCCCCCCCAAAAAAATTTGCATTGTTTTATTCTTTAATGTGTTTAATAATTTTCAGTTTGTTTTTTATGGTTTTGAAATATTGATATTGTGTAATCATTTATTTCTGTCAATCAGACACAGGTAAGTATGTTACTGTATAGAAATTCATTTGTGCAAAAAAAAAAAAAAAAAAAGGTGTTTTTACATGTGTTTTTTTTAATCAAACTAACCATGTCTGTTTATTTACAGTATACAGGATGTTCAGCAGCTGCAGTGAAAAAAGGAAGGGGGGGGAATGTAAGATTACAGTACTGTGTTTACTGTAAGTACAAACAAGCCTGTATCTTACACAACCCCCCCTCTCCCACCCTCTCTCAGTGTTCCAGTACAGTAACTGTATAGAAATCCTGTTGGGGGAATATTTTTTTTTTTTTTTTTACATATCTTTTGAAATGTTGTTATTGTTTAATAATTTTTACCAGTAATTACCAGTACTTGTTTCTTTCTACCGTATTTTCAGAGCTGCAGCCCCCTCTCTCCACACCATCTCGCAATGCCATAATAAGAGAAAGACCACAGCAACTGTTTTTTTTGTACAGTATTACTGTATACATTAAAAAATAAAACTATTTTACTGTATTGTATTGTATTGTATGTCTTTATTTATATAGCGCCATTAATGTACATAGCGCTTCACAGTAGTAATACATGTGGTAATCGAATAAATAACAGATAATATAAATAACAGATCATGGGAATAAGTGCTTTAGACATAAACATAACATTAAGGAAGAGGAGTACCTGCCCCGAGGAGCTTACAATCTAATTGGTAGGTAGGGAGAACGTACAGAGACAGTAGGAGGGAGTTCTGGTAAATGCATCTGCAGGGGGCCAAGCTTTATGTATCATGTGTTCAGAATGTTCACAGTGCTATTCGTATGCTTCTTTAAGCAAGTGTGTCTTAAGGTGGGTCTTAAAGGTGGATAGAGAGGGTGCTAGTTGGGTACTGAGGGGAAGGGCATTCCAGAGGTGTGGGGCAGTCAGTGAAAAAGGTTTAAGGCGGGAGAGGGCTTTAGATAAAAAGGGGGTAGAAAGAAGACATCCTTGAGCAGAACGCAAGAGTCGGGATGGTGCATAGCGAGAAATTAGGGCTGAGATGTAAGGAGGGGCAGAAGAGTGTAAAACTTTAAAAGTGAGGAGAAGAATGGAGTGTGAGATGCGGGATTTGATTGGAAGCCAGGAGAGGGATTTCAGGAGGGGAGATGCTGAGAAAGATCTAGGAAAGATTACAGTGATTCTGGCAGCAGCATTTAGGATAGATTGTAGGGGAGACAGGTGAGAGGCAGGAAGGCCGGACAGCAGGAGGTTACAGTAATCAAGACGGGAGAGAATGAGGGCCTGAGTCAGAGTTTTAGCAGTTGAGCAACAGAGGAAAGGGCGTATCTTTGTTATATTGCGGCGGAAAAAGCGACAACTTTTAGAAATGTTTTGAATGTGAGAGAGGAGTCGGGTGTGACCCCTAGGCAGCGTGGGCAGCGTGCTTGGGCTACTGGGTGAATGATCGTAGTTCCAACAGTAATGTGGAAGGAGGTAGTAGGGCCAGGTTTGGGAGGATGTATGAGGAGCTCTGTTTTAGCCATGTTGAGTTTAAGGCGACGGAGGGACATCCAGGATGATATAGCAGAGAGACATTCAGAAACTTTGGTCTGTATAGCAGGTGTAAGGTCGGGTGTTGAAAAGTATATTTGTGTGTCGTCAGCATAGAGGTGATATTTAAACCCAAAAGATGTTATTAGGTCACCTAGAGAGAGTGTGTACAGAGAAAAGAGAAGAGGTCCCAGGACAGAGCCCTGGGGTACCCCCACAGAGAGATCAATTGAGGAGGAGATGTTAGCAAAAGAGACACTGAAAGTACAATTGGAGAGGTAGGATGAGATCCAGGATAGAGCTTTACCAAGAGTATGGAGAATGTGAAGGAGAAGAGGGTGATCCACAGTATCAAATGCTGCAGAGAGGTCGAGTAATATGAGCAGAGTGTAAAGACCTCTGTCTTTGGCAGCATGGAGGTCGTCAGTTATTTTAGCGAGGGCTGTTTCCGTGGAGTAAGCAGTGCGGAAGCCAGATTGTAGAGGGTCTAAGAGAGAATAGGTGTTGAGAAAATGGAGCAAGCGAGAGAATACAAGTCGTTCAAGGAGTTTAGAGGCAAAAGGCAGGAGGGAGACAGGTCGATAGTTAGAAAGACAGGTAGGGTCAAGCTTGCTGTTTTTGAGTAATGGTATGACTGTTGTATATTTGAAGGAGGATGGAAAGGTTCCAGAGCAGAGGGAGGAGTTAAAAATGTGTGTGAGCGTAGGGATTATAGTAGGAGCAAGAGGTTTTAGGAGATGGGAGGGAATGGGGTCAAGAGGGCAAGTGGTAGAGGGAGAAGAGGCGATCAACAGCGACACATCCTCCAATGAGACAGTGGAAAAAGAGTCAAGGAAGGTAGGAGGAGAGTTAGGAAGAGGTGTAGGATGGGAAGAAGAAACAGAGGGGATGTTCTGCTGTATGGATTCCACCTTTTCCTTAAAATAGTCAGCAAAGTCCTGAGCGGAGATGGAGGAAGGAGAGGCAGCTGAGGGTGGTTTGAGTAGAGTATCAAAGACAGAGAACAGTCGGCGTGGGTTAGACTTGTGCATGTTGATTAGTGCAGAAAAGTAGGCTTGTTTAGCTTGCGAGAGGGCAGAGTTGAAACAGGATAGCATAAATTTGTAGTGAAGGAAGTCTGCGAGAGTGTGAGACTTCCTCCAGAGGCGTTCAGAGGAACGAGTGGAGGAACGCAGCATGTGTGTGTGGGAATTTAGCCAGGGTCTAGGGTTAGAAGGGCGAGTGCGGCAGAGAGAAAGTGGGGCATGTAGATCAAGAGAGGAGGACAAGACAGGGTTGTAGTTCCTGACCAGGTTGTCGGGGTCTGTAGCAGAGCTGAGAGAGGAGAGGGAGGAGCGTAAAGTGGACTCAAAGTCAGGTAAGTGAATAGAGCGCAGGTTTCTGCAGAACCGGGGTGTAGATGGAGGTGGAGAAGGGGAGAAGCGAGATAGAGAGAATGAGATGAGATGATGGTCAGAGAGAGGAAAAGGGGAAATGGAGAAATCGGAGAGAGAGAAGTTCTTAGTGAAAACCAGGTCTAAGTAGTGGCCATCCTTGTGGGTGCTGGCTGCAGTCCACTGTTGAAGGCCAAAAGAAGAGGTTAGAGAAAGAAAGCGGGAAGCCCAAGGGAGAGAGGGGTCATCAATGTGGCAATTGAAGTCCCCAAGGAGAAGAACAGGGGAGTCTGAGGAGAGGAAGAAAGAGAGCCAGGATTCAAAGTGAGAGAGAAAGGCAGAAGGGGGATGAGTAGAGGTAGGTGGGCGATAGATGACCGCCACATGAACAGGGAGAGGAGAGAAAATCTGGACAGTGTGAGCCTCAAAGGAGGGAAAAGCAAGAGAGGGAGGAATAGGAAGGGTTCGGTAACTGTATGACCGACCCCCTATTGCAGACCTGAAATTCTTATGAACAATTCAACCAAGCATCGCACTTCACATACAGTACAGTACAGTACGGAAAGAAAGGGCATATCTCGGTTATTAAAAAATAATTAAAGAAAAATAATTAATACATACAGTATGGAATAAAAGATATACATTTTTATTTTTAGTGATTATATGAAAAGTTGCGCAATGCAACGTACTGTTAAACAGTAGTGGTGATGACAGTACTGTACAATGTAAAAAAAGAATTTAATATTAAAACAGCAGTATACTGTACTGTACAGTATAAGGTTTTCTATAAAGCTCACAATTGTTCTATAGATAGATAAAAATGGCACATCCACTAAATGTTTGCCCACTTTGCAAACAATGCGAAAGCAAATTTTAAAATAAGCGATATTAGAGGTCTATCCAAATCCCTTCTTTTGTCTTTTTGCGCTGGATGACAAAGTTTCGTTTCTGGGGAAAAACAAAAAAATATGCTATTATTATTGGTATTGCACATGCGTCAAGTCGCTTCATTGGGAATTAAAGCAACCGTTCAACCGTTGTGGACGATGAGAACAAACTTCTGATTGTCACTGACTCTTGAGCCCCACCCTCTCCTTACATTTGTAACCTGCACTGCAGCAGCGTCACGTACTTCAGAGGCCAATCAAATCATTCTCCAAAGTACACTCAACAGAGAAACATCCCCTCAACTCGCATACAGTAAAGTACTGTATTGTATTGATGCACATAAGTACAGTAGTACTTGTACAGTAATGTACTGTAAAATACATACAGTACTACTGAATTGTTTTAAAAATAAATGTTGTTTTTGACACACGGCAGCTTTAACTGCAGCTAAAAACTTAAGACTATCATGTACATTATACTGTAGTACAGTGTAATACAGTGTAGTACATTACTGTATACTGTACCTTCTATATAAGCTTTGCCAAACAGGTGGTGATGACTCACTGTGACTCCTCAAGTCTGCATTATAGTTGACAGGTGACAGCTAGCCTGCTACACTTATAGTTGACAGCTGATGATGCTGGAAAACATTTTGGTACTGGTTCTGGTACATGCAAGCTTGCTGGTACCTGAACGCGAAATCATGCTCAGGCTGGAAATTTTCCTGGTATTCTGATGGGGACAGGTAACAGTACAAAGGATTGCCGTTCAAAAGGTTATCACTGACGGTCGGACCTGTTATATTTAACTTATGTGGAATTTTTTGACGCATTCACTTCCATTCTGATCACCCTTAAAGAGATATACACCAGCTGATTTCCTGTTCGTAACTTATAATAGATACAGTAGCGGCAGCTTTTATTTGAACACTTCCCGCATGGCAGGATGCGTGCGGGAAGCGTGGAGACGCGGCTTGTTGCGGCGCACTGTGACGTCACAGTCACGTGCGCGCCCGGCTTCCCCGGCTTCCCCGGGCTTCCCCGACACCCCTGGAGTTTAAAGTGAGGTAAGCGTGGGTGCGGGGAAGCAGAGGGGCAGAGCAGGAGCCGGGTTCGGGGTCGGGAAGGGGGGATAAAATGCACGCGAAGTGGAGGGGGGGTGTTTGTAGGAAACGCGGCGGCGCGCGGTCTTGACTGGCGGCAGCCGGAGTAGATCCCGGCATGCCGCCGGCATTGGTTCAAATAAAAGCTGCCGCTACTGTATATCAGTACCTCTTGAGTGATATTTCTGAGGCATACAATCATTTGGATATTAACATTGCTTGTCTCTGATGATGACATATATCTGACAGAGTTCATTTACACTTGTTGCTAGCCTGAGCAATTATAGACAACAATACTTTGGATATATTATATTATATTATATTGAGCATTCTTGGATATTATCTATTTAAATATACTTACCTGGACGAACTGCTCTTTTTGCCACACTAATATGGGGACTTTTAACAATGTATATGTGTTTTTAAACTCAATTTAGAAGTAATAAAATGTTATTAATTTACTGATTTCTCCGGTGATTCTGGGTCACTTTGACCTGACTTACAGTAATTCACTGTTGGGCTACTAAGTCCATCTATTGATATATATGGCATAGAGTGCTAACAGTAGGAGGAAACCTTTTTGATCTCTCTTTGATCAACACCGATAATAAAACCATTAAATTAAACAGATCTACCGCGTCCGGTTGCCCGGTGCCGGATTGTGCGAACGCGGCATGAATAGTGATATAATGAGAAAATACCGAATGGAATACAGCGGTCAATATGAAAACTGATTCGAGGCGCGTTCGAATAACGGCCGCTGCATTAGTATATAGACCGGATTCCTATAATTTTCTGTTATCTTTTTATATATATATAATAAATACATATTTTTATTATTTACAATTTTGAAGCCTTTTTTTATTGTGTTTACAATACTTATATTATTACATTTCACAAATATAACACAGAGAATAGTGCTTTTGATTCGGTGTCAGAATATATCTATTCCTCTGGAAATTATTTGCGAAAAGGAAGTTAACGATCCTGTCACAACACTACAGTAATTGTAAACTTTTGATTCCTGAGTACAACCATAAAAAAACAGATAATAAGAATGGAATAAAAAATTAATGGTACTGTATTTGATTAAACAACTATATAAATATATTAAATATTGGTGAAAAGCACTTTGACCCATATTTCAGAAAGATTTATGCTATAAAAAAGAGACAGAAAAATATTCTGAAATAAATATTTTCTTTAGAAAGAAATTGGAACTGTAAATTAGGTATTTAAAATAAAAATGTGGTGTTTTTCTGAGTCTGAAATAAAAACAGTAGTCTTCTTTACCCCCTAGTGCAATACCAGCACACATTGACAAATGACAATCTGTTCCATTTTAAGAAAATCAGACTGGCACTTGTATATTTAGGTACACCTGTGCCAGTAATGATTAACATCTTTACTGGTGAGCTGAAAAACATTGTTGAGATCACCTGAGGGATTTTTTTCTAAACTGTACAGGCTGAGCCTTGTTTTATCAATAATTTATCAAAGTCAGAAATAACTGTTGAAGGGTTATGTGAGCAATCACCTGATCACCAGACGGGTTAGGCTTATGCTGCAAGCTTCATTGTTGGCCTGCAAAAAAAAACCAGTTCAAATACAAAGTGTAATTCTCTTTTGAAAACATTAGCACAAAACATAGGTATTTAGTCGTGGGCCTTCTTTTACATTATATGAAATATAGGGCACAGAGAATGTAGCACTGAATCATTGTACATAAATGTGATGTTAAATATATTTTTCATTTTCATTATTTTACCCTCTGAAAGGATCACAATAAAGTTAACCCTGCAGCCTTAAGCAGAAGGGTGCCATGAACTGGGGGACCACATACATCCCCTCTCCTTTTCTTGCCATTTGGGGTTAATGTTTGGGTCAGGGATTGGGAGACAGATCCTCATCTCTTATTAGGGGAGTCTCAGGAGCAGGTGGCATCTACTCTGTGTGCTAATGATGATCACCATCCCTTGTTATTTACCAGTATCTTTATTCTACCTTGTAACTTTAAAGATTAATATTTAAATTAAGGATTTCTTTATTTAAGCATGTACAAAAAGTGTTCAATAACACTGTAATTTTTGGCAGAATGGGCCTTTATTCATGTTATCTTGTTGTACAACACTCTTTTCTCTGCTAGAATAATGAATCATGGAACAATCTCATTCTGTAAGGAAGCAGGGTTCTCACACCTACTCCTTACCTCTGCCTGGGACTACCCCTGCTCTTCCTTCTTCCTACCAGCGGTAGTCCCTCCGCTGCCGGACTCCGTGTCAGCCGAAGCTGACACACGCAGTCGCTATCTTGGCCGGGACGCGCCAGGGACGGTTTACACCGCGCGCGCTCCCGGCCATAATTTATTCACTGCACAGGCAGCTCAGTCACACCACCAGCACTCGTTCCAGCCATACTCATTCCCCCCTGCTTCCCAGCTGATGCCGCTTCAGGATCACAGCGCGCACCTATCAGCTTATGCTCCACGGCACACCTTTGCTCCACCTCCCTCCCTGATTGGCTCTCCCACCTTTATTACCCCAGTCCTTCCCTGGAGTCATTGCTCTGCATAGCCTCAGCTTACCTGGTGTGGATTCCCTCTTGCTTGTGTTTGTGCTTCTTAGGTTTTGACCCGGCTTGGCTTACAACTCCTCTCCTGGCTCTCGACCACTGCATCCTCATCACTATGCTGCTTTTCTCATCCCTCGATCTCGGCTACACCTTCTACCATCTGGACCTCTCCTCGGCCCTCGGCTTCGGCACTTACTATGAGTACTCTCTCGCCGGATTCGAAAGGTACATCTATTACCATATTAAGTTTCCTGGCCTGTCTACGCAAACTACCACACTCTGGACACGCTTCCTCTGCTGCGGGTGCGTGTTACTAACCTCCCACCTCAGTACAGAGATGGGTCTGGTCTACGGGCAGAACTACCGTGACACTTACCTGTCAGCACAGATCCCAGCCTCAGTGTAATTGTTCAAAAGCAACAGCTGGTGTATGGATATGAGCTGACAGTACAGGCAAACAAGCATTGGCTAGTACTAGTACTATTCACGAAATGAACCATATATAAATCAAATGGTATGAAATAACTAATATAAATGCACACTGGAAATAAAAAAATAAATAAAGACTGGAAGTAAAAACAAATTGCCTAAGTAAATGATTCCATGATTCCTGATACTGATCTAGTTACTTAGTTGCCATCCTCTCTAGCACTCGTTCTGATGTAGGATTAATATGTTGGCGTTGCTCCTGCTTGCCACATTTAACCCTCTGATACATATACTTATAGTGTTTTGTGTTTTTGTTTATACTGGCTTTAATGGTTGCTTAGCAACAGGTGGTGCTTTTTGGCACACTTTTTCAGCAGGATCAATTTCCTGTTTGAAGCACTATATAAATGTTCGTATGTCAGTGTTTGTCCATGCACTGCCCTGATGAAGGTGCCCTGAGATAGCTCTGAAACAGTGGATACATTTGGATATGGATTAAATACCCTTTTTTTTCATCTACTGTACCTGTAGGGCTGTGTCTCCTTCCCTGCTCATTTGATTTTTGATTTTGGTGAAGTATCTTTTTTTACAATTTATGACGCATGCACTTAGCAATTGTGAGCTAATTGTTTTGTATATATGGTGTGCTTTCTCTCCTATTTTTGTATGATCTGCTTATGAGCATTAGCAACCTATAACATTCACTGTATTGATATATTATCTTTTGATATACACCTTTGACCTAAATATTGGTCGCTGTTTGATTTTTACAGTTGAGTGCTATGACAGACTCTTCAGAATGTACTTGCTTTCTTCCTATGCAAACACACTGAGTTACAGCGATACTGATATTAATATAATTCGGTACACAGAACTGGTAGACACAATTTTTGGCCCTGAAATACAGACGCGGCCCCTTTTATTCTCCAACATCTCCGAATTTTTTCGGGGATTTTTTCCGAATGCCATACATTTCACCGCACTTCACCACGTTCATGCCGCACTCTGACCGCATTCATACCGCATTCATGTTGCATTCACACCCGCGGTTGATGCACGGTTGATGTGTTTATTGATAATGGTTCGGATTTAATTGGTTGCAATTCTTCACGTATCCACCAGATGGCAGATATTCATGAATTGTAATGCGCATGCGCTTCAGTAATGTGTCGACTTGCAGGTGTTTAAAAGAATACCACAGTGGTCCATTGTAAATTGGCCTTGGGACTGAAGAAGTTACAATAATGTATCAATTTAGGCTTTTCATATTAAAACTAAACGCGCAGTGTCTGGTGTTCTACAGTATTGTCCTGAGAGTTCCGAGATGAGTGTACAATTGCAGTCCGTGTTCCAAAAACCCAACAGATTAATGCGATTAATGCAACAGATGATAAGATGGCAACAGTTGTTCAAATTTATCAGTATTTTATCGAAAACTATGACTTTTACAAATTTTCACCAGATGCTCGTGTGTGGAAGAGTGCAATAAGGAAAAGTTATGTATCGATCCATGTTTTTTTGTATTGATCCCGATGTTATTGGAGGGTATTGGTGTATATCACCGGGTTTTTCCCGTATCTATGATCATGGAGACTTCAAAAGGTGAAAGGTCATTTTAAAACCAACTAAGAAACATCAGTCGCAGGCAAGCAATGCACCAGCACAAGCCCTGGCTTCCAATAACGGTCCGACCGTCAGTGAAACCTGGTGACCAACAACCCTTGCTGTCTGTCCCCGCCCGGATACTTGCAGCCTGAGACGGATTTTGCGTACAGATTCCAGCAAGCTTGCATGTACCTAAGCAATTTCCAGCCTCATCAGCTGACTACAAGTGTAGTAGTCCCGCTGTCACCTGGCAACTACGTGTATGATCAAGAATACGGGACTGGCAGTGGCTCGGCGCCAGCTGATTGGCAAAGTCTATGGTGTGTAATGTTGCCGTATTTTATTCTGTTTTTGAAATATCAATGCACAGTCAAGCGAGTCTCCTGTAAGCAATATCATTGGCTGAGCAGCTTCAACAGTAGATACTGCACAATTTATTTATTTTATTTATTTATAAAATATTTTACCAGGAAGTAATACATTGAGAGTTACCTCTCGTTTTCAAGTATGTCCTGGGCACAGAGTTATGATGACAAATACATGTTTACAAATACAGTTACATAAATGAGCAGGGTATACATTATATACAAGACATTGTATGCACAGTTAAAGATAATATATATTATGGGCGTATGAAACTGTTACAGACCAGATTAAAATGTGTGGCAGCCTTAGATTTGAAAGAACTTAAACTGGTGGTAGATGTAAGAGAGGGGTGGGGGAGCACTGGTGGAAGGGTAGAATAGAGTACAGTCTGGTTCAGGTGTGTAAAACTCTGAAGCAATAAAGTGGAGTTTTTAGATGTATAATAATTCTTAACACTCACACGGCCTTGTGCAAATGCTGTCGCATCAAGGTATCTTTAGGTCCTCTCTTCTCTGTCTTGTAAATTCGTTCGCCGCCTTGCGTCTGCGCTTTTCTTTTCCTTCTTCTTTGGTGTGGTCTCACCCTCGGAATAAATAGATATACATGTGAACAGAATATATTTGCAATTAGATGATATTTCCAGAAATAAAAACAGGGTTAGAATAAAAAACACTCACACGGGCATGTGTGCGTGCACTCTGGGGGGTGGTATCTTTGCTCTCCAGGGGGCAGTCCCACTTCTCCAATAGTTAGTTATAGGTCTAAGATCAAAACAATACTCAGTGTCAAGTGATGGAAAATAAATATCAAGGTATTACTACTGCACACTTGGAAAGGTTTCTTTTGTTGCTGCAAAAGGTCAAAACATCTGGAGTTAAGAAACAGCAGGATGTGGGGGTGTGGTAGACTGGCCGGCCGCAGTATATAAAGCAGGAGCCGCGAGCCAAATCCATTCTAACTACGGAGCCTGAGGAAGCCCAAAAGGGCGAAACACGTAGCTCGAAATCCCCCAGATGTTTTGACCTTTTGCAGCCACCGTCGGGAGTGGGACACGGGAAGTGCAGCGCTACATCCGGACGCGGAGAGAGTTTAGCTGCAGTACCACGAGTCCTGAATTATATTCCCTATAGACTGGCTTTTTACCTTATCCCACAGCGCAGCTCACTGGTTGAGTTAGCGGTGTTTTGTTATATTTTTAATTTGAATAAAGACCTTGGCCTTGACTTTGTGGGCTTAGAACTTTCTTTACCCATTTGGGAGTGAGAAATCACCATCAGAACCCGCATTAATTTCCTACCCGAAGACGACAGGAGGAGCAACAAAAGAAATCTTTCCATGTGTGCACTCACACTTGGCTGTGTGAGTAGTAAAACCTTGATATTTATTTTCCATCACTTGACACTGAGTATTGTTTGATCTTAGACCTATAACAAACTATTGAAGAAGTGGGACTGCCCCGTGGAGAGCAAAGATACCACCCCCCAGAGTGCACGCACACATGCCCGTGTGTGTGTTTTTTATTCTAACCCTGTTTTTATTTCTGGAAATATCATCTAATTGCAAATATATTCTGTTCACATGTATATCTATTTATTCCGAGGGTGAGACCAGACCAAAGAAGAAGGAAAAGAAAAGCGCAGACGCAAGGCGGCGAACGAATTTACAAGACAGAGAAGAGAGGACCTAAAGATACCTTGATGCGACAGCATTTGCACAAGGCCGTGTGAGTGTGAAGAATTATTATACATCTAAAAACTCCATTTTATTGCTTCAGAGTTTTACACACCTGAACCAGACTGTACTCTATTCTACCCTTCCACCAGTGCTCCCCCATCACTTTATCTTGTCTCCTATACTTTGAAGGATCCTGGGTAGATCCTTTCTTGGGGTCGTTTGAGTCACAGGAGGAAAAGAAGCAGAGGGATACCTTGCCTACTACCAAGGTTGTTATGATACCTCTATCCCGCACTTACTAAACATACAGGTAGCGCCCGGGTATTTTGTCCTCTAGGTAGATGTAAGAGACTCTGGTAGGTTGTTCCAGTTTTGGGGTGCACGGTAAGAGAAGGAGGAGCAGCCGGATACTTTGTTGAGCCTTGGGACCGTGAACAGTCTTTTGGAGTCTGATCTCAGGTGATAGGTGCTGCATGTGGTAGGGGTGAGGAGCTTGTTCAGATAGCTGGGTAGCTTGCCCATAAAGAATTTGAAGGCAAGACAGGAAAGGTGAAATTTGCGCCTAGACTCGAGTGATTACCAATCTAGTTCTTTGAGCATTTCGCAGTGATGTGTGTTATAGTTGCATTGGAGAACAAAACGACAAATTGAATTGTAGAGGGTGTCAAGTTTGCCAAGGTGGGATTGAGTTGCCGAGCCATAAACTATGTCTCCATAGTCAGTGGTTGACAAATCACCAAAAAATCTACTCGCCACACACAAAATCTACGCGCCACCTAGTACCAAACGTGTGCTGCTCGGGCCAATATTTACTCGCCCGGGGGTTAAATCCACTCGCCCGGGGCGAGCAAATGTATAAGTTTGTCGAACACTGTCCATAGTCAATAATTGGCATTAGCATCTGCTGTGCGATACGTTTTCTGACCAGGAGTCTTAGGGAGGATTTGTTCCTGTAAAGTACCCCTAGTTTGGCATAGGTCTTGGTTGTCAGAGTATCAATGTGCATCCCGAATGTTAAGTGGGAGTCAAGCCATATGCCCAGGTATTTAAAACTAGTAACAGGAGTTAGGGTGGTATTAGTGTTGGTTCTAATGTGGAGCTCAGTCGCTGGAAGCTTTAAAAATTTAGTCTTGGTCCCAAATACCATTGTTACAGTCTTGTCAGTGTTTAAAAACAATTTGTTTTGGGAAATCCAGTTTTCGAGACTCAAAAAGTCAGACTGAAGTATGTGTTGAAGAACAGAGAGGCTATGGCTGTATGCATACTGCTGCGGCCGAGTTTATTCGAGCATTTGCCCGTTCTCGGCCGCAGCAGTAACCTGGCGCGCGCCGGAGGGTGCCGGGCGCATGCCGAAGACATGGAGGAGCGCCCTCCGATCAGGGCTTTCTCCCTCCCACTGCCGGGTCTGCTGGGTCCCCCGGAACCCCCTGCCGCCGTCCCCCACATCGCGGGACACCAGGGCTCCCTCGGGGAGCCCTGGACACGCGTGCAGGGGGCGCAGGCACCCGATGACGCGTGACCGTGGGTCGATGATGCGCGGCACGCCGAGGGAGTGCGGCTAGCATGCTGGGGCATCCCCCGGCTTGTGGAGCTAGCCGCACTCAAATAAAATGTGCCGCCTCTGTATAGGATTGTGTCATCTGCATACATGTGTATTGAGGCTTCCTTACAAGCTGTGGGGAGATCATTGATGAACACTGAGAAGAGTAGGGGCCTCAGAACAGAGCCATGTGGGACGGCACAGGTGATATCCAGGGGGTTAGAGTTAGAGCCAGAGATGGACACATGTTGGGATCTACCTGATAGGTAGGACTGAAACCAGTTTAAAGCATGCTTCCGTATTCCATAGCTCTGGAGTTTGTTAAGCAGGATAGCATGATCAACAGTATCAAAAGCCTTTGCAAAATCTAGGAATACTGCCCCAGTGAGTTTACCACGTTCCATTCCACACTGGATTTCATTGCAAACTTTTAGCAGGGTAGTTACGGTAGAGTGTTTGGGGCGAAAGCCAGATTGGAATTGGCTAGGGAAATTTGTCTTGTTATAGTAATCGCTTAATTGGGAGTGGACACATTTTTCCATGACTTTGGATAGGATTGGGGGAAGGGAGATTGGCCTGTAGTTTGAGACAGTGTTTTTGTCCCCACTTTTGAAGATTGGGACAACTCTGGCAGCTTTCCAGGTCTTAGGGATATGGCCTGCAGACAGGATAGAGTTGACTACGGAAGCAATTGGTTTGGCAATTGCTGGGGCACCAAGTCTTAGGAACCTAGATTGTAGTAAGTCAGGTCCACATTGGCTGCTTAGTTTTAATTTGAGAAGCGCTTGTGTAATCTCCTCTTTGGATACTGGGCCAAATTGAAAATTGTGGGCAGTGTTGGGAGGGGGTGGGGCTATAGGTGTACTCCCAGGATGAGATTCACGTTTGTGGTTTGGGCTGCGTTTTGCTAATAAGTTAGTAGCACACCCCACAAAGTAATCATTGAATGCATTTGCAATGTTGGTGGGGTTTGTCAGAGTAATATCGCCCTTAGTGATGTTACTTGGCTGTTGATGGTTAGAAGGCTGGAATATGTTGTTGATAACCTTCCAGAAGTTAGTTGGGTTTGATGTGTTCTGGTAGAGATTGTCAGAGTAATATTGTGCTTTTGCATGCCTTGTTTGCCTTGTGCACATGTTCCGCAGGCATCTGTAGTGATTGAGATCCTTGGTAGTGCCAGTTACTTTGTGGCTTTTCCACAAGGCATCCCTAAACTGGTAGAGTGCTATAAGGTCAGTTGTAACCCATGGAAGGTGGGCACCCCGCACCCTTATTCTGCGTAGTAGAGCATGGGTATCACAGAGTTTTAAGAACTCGGATTGGAAATAGTCGAGCGCAGAATCAGGGTCAGGAATTAAATCGATTCTGTGCCAAGGGCAGTTGGTAAGGTCAGCCAGAAACTGTTGTGGGTTAAAGTTTCTGAATGTTCTAGTGAGGAGAACTTTAGAGCTTGAATGGTGTGGTTTAATTTTCCTTACACAGTACACTATTCCATTGTCACTGAAAATGTCAGGAAGGATGCCAGAGGATTGGATTCTGCTGGGATTTGAGGAGAGAATTCAGTCAAGCAAGGAATGGTTATGTGATTTCAGGTTTGTCCGTGTGGGTTGGGAAATGAGTTGCGATAGGTTAAGCGATTTAATTTGTGTGTGGATTTTGTGGTTTTTAGGGTCAAGCCAATTGAAGTTGAAATCCCCAAGAACTAGCAGCTCACTCTTCTCATTCAGAGAGGAAATGGAGCCAAGGAACTGGGTGATATCAGTCAGAGATTGTAGAGGGGCTTTAGGGGGGCGATAGATGCCAGCTAGCAAGATGGGCTTAGAAAAGGGGAGGCATATTCTGCCAACTAGATTTTCAAAAGAGGTTGGGCTTTTGGGGCAATTTAACAGTGTAAATTGTAAGGTATCTGCAATATAAAATAATACCCCTCCTCCTCTCTTTGACCTATCTCTCCTAGAAATGGAGTATCCCTGAATGGCGATATTTGCATCAGTGGTTTTAGGGGTTAGCCATGTTTCAATTGGTGGAAATCTAGGCGCATGGGCATTGGAACCTTCTTGAAACGCATATGCGTGTCATCACATCTACAGTAGGCGCATGCGCATGTGAACAGGAGACGCCCCCCGAGAAAATTATTGGTGGGACTGACTGTGGGAACTTCTTTAGGGGACTGACTGACCATTACAGTAAAACTTTTACTTTTTTTTTTCCTCAGAAAAGAAAACTTTGTCATTTCATGCGGAAAACGGTAAATGGAGGGATTTCGATGGATAATATCGCTTTGTGTTACAATGCCTCCACATTGCTGAATCTGATTAAATAAAAACACGTACCGGAGTCTACAGTTTAGTGGCCGTTCACATTAAAAAGAAGAAACCGACGCCTTACAAGTCCATAAGTGAATAGGAAATCCAAAAGTGAAGGAAAAACTGTCCCAATATATAGGCCCTTCTGATCCTCAGAGGCCGGATGGTCTAATGTCGCTTCCACCGTAAAATTCGTGATATGTGAAAGAAACACAAGAAAAATAATAGTGCAATATGCCAATAAAAAAAACTAACATTAAGACTGAGACACATAAAGTACAAACTGACCACTGACAACAAACAACGATGAAGACAAACAATACAAGACAAGACACTAACCAACAAATAAGAAAACAATAGCAAGGCTGAAATTAAAAAAAAGGTAATTTAATGGATGATAAAACAACTTAAAATAGTATATGTGCGGATGATTGAGAGACCGCTGGTCCGGAAGGTCTAAAACCAGGACCCTACTCACAGAAAAATAGATGTAAGAAGGCAGTGGAAGTCCTGGTGCTCCCTGCGTCTCAAAGGCGGATTCTCCGTCATTGAAGGGCGGGCCTGAACTATAGCAGGATTTGTTAAGATGGCTTGGTATTTGTTGTTGGGCAGAATCTGTGAAAAGCAGTGGCCGTTGTTATTGATTAGGATAGAATACCTTAAACAGTATACTGTTGTTTTCAGACCGTATACAATACTTTATTATATATACTGTATAATAAACCCGAAAAATAAAAAGTATGCATTTATTCTACATGTACACTGAATTCCAATACATATGTGTATTCTATACCCGTACAGCATGTATTGTTTTAATACTATTGTGATGTACTCTACAGTGCTGAGCATGCATACAGTATACTGTACTGTACAGTATGCCTGAACAGTACTGTACAGTATGTTCTAGAAACACTGTATTTTGTTACAGTATAAAAGGAAACAATGGAACAATTTAAAACAAATCAACATTTTCTTTTTTTGGTGGAGTAAGTACAAAAACATTTATTTACAAATACAATTTAAAAACATTTTAAGTGTACAGAAAGTCAAAAACTTTACAGTAGGATGGTGTACAGAACAGTCAGTCAGGCCTGCACAACTCCAGTCCTCGAGGGCCGCAACCAGGCCCGGTTTTAAGGATAACCTTGAAAACTGGGCCTGTTTGTGGCCCTCAGGGACTGGAATTGTGCAGGTCTTGTATACGGTAAGTAAAAACATTTCTTTATTAAAACAAGTTAAAACACGCAACATCGATTGGACGTAGGGACCAGACGGTAGACACCCCATATCGGGAGCTGGGAGCAAGCGGGGGCTTCACAACCCCAGTACAAGGGAGAGTTACAACAGCAAGAGTCGGTGGTGGCCAAGAGACAGAGGGATTCAGGACGAGAATGAGAACGCCTTCCCCAACCCCCCCCCTCTCCCCTCTCCTTCTCTCCCTCTCCCCCTACCTGTCTATGTCTTGTTGTCTTCCCTTCCCCGTGTCTGTTAAATGTGGTATGTCCGTTGTAGAGTCTATCCAACAGGACAGTGTAACGCAATGTTATTGGTGTGATATCTATTTGAAAATCAATAAACAGAAAGTTGAAAAAAAAACACGCAACATCTTACATAGTTACATAGTTACATAGTTACATAGTAGATGAGGTTGAAAAAAGAAGTACGTCCATCAAGTTCAACCTATGCTAAATTTAGACAACAGATACTTTATTCTATATCTATACTTACTTATTGATCCAGAGGAAGGCAAACAAAAAACCCCATTAAGGGGAAAAGTTAATTCCTTCCTGACTCCAAGAACTGGCAATCGGATTAATCCCTGGATCAACATCCTTCCCATGTATACTTATTTGGTATATCCCTGTATACCTATCCCATCTAAAAAGAAGTCCAACCGTTTTTTGAACAAATCTATTGTATCTGCCATCACAGTCTCCATGGGTAATGAATTCCACATTTTAACTGCCCTTACTGTAAAGAACCCTTTCCCTTGTTGCTGGTGAAATTTCCTTTCCTCCAAACTTAAGGGATGGCCCGAGTCATTTGTACTGCCCGTGGGATGAATAGTTCTTTTGAAAGCTCCTTGTATTGTCCCTGAATATATTTGTATATAGTTATCATATCCCCTCTTAGACGACTCTTTTCTAATGTAAATAAATCTAATTTAGCTAGCCTCTCCTCATAAGTTAGAATGTTCATCCCCTTTATTAATTTGGTGGCTCTTCTCTGCGCTCTCTCTAGTTCCATAATGTCTTTTCTTAGGATTGGTGCCCAAAATTGTACTCCATATTCAAGGTGTGGTCTTACTAATGCCTTGTAAAGGGGCATAATTATGTTTACTTCTCTTCCATCCATTGCCCGTTTGATGCAAGATAAGATCTTGTTTGCCTTTGCAGCTACTGCATGACATTGGGTACTATTGCTAAGCCTGCTGTCTACAAGCACTCCTAAATCTTTCTCCATCAAGGATTCCCCCAATATATCTCCATTTCATTTGTAAGTCGCCTTTTTATTCTTGCATCCCAAATGCATAACCTTACATTTATCTGTATTAAACCTAATTTGCCATTTACCTGCCCACGTTTCCAGTCTCTCCAAGTCCTTCTGAAGAGAAATTACATCCTGCTCTGATTCTATTACCTTACACAATTTAGTATCATCAGCAAAGATGGAGACTTTGCTCTCGATCCCAACCTCAATGTCATTAATAAACAAGTTAAAAAGCAGGGGTCCCAGTACCGATCCCTGAGGTACTCCACTCACGACTTTAGCCCAACCTGAAAAAGTTCCATTTAGGATAACCCTCTGTTGTCTGTCCTTTAACCAATTTCCAATTCAGTTGCATATATTATTACTGAGTCCAACTTTCTTTATTTTGTACACCAACCTCTTGTGTGAAACCATATCAAAAGCCTTTGCAAAATCTAAGTAGACCACATCAACTGCATTACCCTGGTCTAAATTCCTACTTACCTCCTCAAAGAAACAAATAGGGTTAGTTTGGCAAGATCTATCCTTCATAAATCCATGCTGACTATTACTAATAATTTTGTTTTCCACTAGGTATTCCTGAATATTATCCCGTATTAAACCTTCAAGTAGTTTCCCTACTATTGAAGTCAGGCTTACAGGTCTGTAATTTCCTGGTTGTGATCTAGCTCCCTTTTTAAATATAGGCACCACATCTGCTTTACGCCAATCTTGTGGTACTGAGCCTGTGGAAATGGAGTCCTTGAATATTATAAATAATGGTTTTGCTATTAATGAGCTTAACTCCTTGAGAACTCTTGGATGTATGCCATCGGGGCCAGGTGCCTTATTAACTTTTTTCAAGTCACTTATGAACTTCTTCCTCAGTTAACCAATTGTTCATTAATATGGAGGTTGTGGCTTCCTCCTGCGGCACTACTATTGAACTTGATTCTTCCCTGGTAAACACAGAGGCAAAGAATTTGTTTAATACCTCAGCATTTTCTTTATCTCCAATAATCTGCCTACCCATCTCACACTGAAAGGGTCCTATATTTTCTTTTCTCATTTTTTTGTTATTAAGGTACTTAAAGAATTTTTTAGGGTCGACCTTACTTTCTATTGCAATCCTTTTTTCATTACCCATTTTTGCTAATTTGATTGCCCTTTTGCAATTTTTGTTACATTCCTTGTAATTCTGATACGATGTGTCTGTCCCTTCTGACTTAAAGAATCTAAACGCCTTCCTCTTCTTGTCCATTTCCTCCCCTACCTGTTTATTTAGCCACATTGGTTTTGACTTATTTCTTTTATACTTATTACCCAAGGGTATACACTGATAAGTGTGCTTTTCTAACAATGTTTTAAAGACTGCCCATTTATCTTCTACATTTTCCCTGCAAAAATATCATCCCATTGTATTACTACTAGATTAGACCTCAGTATATTAAAATCTGCCTTTCCAAAGTTGAAGGTCTTTGTTGAACCCAAGTAATCTGTTTTTTGATAATTTATTTCAAACGAGACCATGTTATGATCACTGTTACCCAAATGTTCCAGGACTTGAATATTTGTTATTACTTCTACATTGTTTGATATGACCAAATCCAGAACTGCCCCTCACCTGGTTGGTTCCTCAATAATTTGGGTCATATAATTGTCTTTAAGCACCCCCAAAAACCTGTTCCCTTTTGTTGTTACGCTAATCTCATTGCCCCAGTCTATGTCTGGATAATTAAAATCCCCCATTATGCAAACATGACCCAGTTTTGATGCCTTCTCCATTTGCAAAAGTATTTTAGCTTCCTCAATCTCACAGATATTTGGTGGTTTATAGCATATTCCAAAAAACATTTTCTTTATACTTTTACCTCCACTGCTAATTTCTATCCACAAAGTCTCAACATTTCATCATTCCCCTCATAGACATCATCCTTATAATAGGTTTTAGATCCGGTTTAACATACAAACATACTCCACCTCCCCTTCTATTTGTTCGATCCTTCCGAAAAAGAGAATAACCCTCTAAATTAACTGTCCAGTTATGAGTTTCATCCCACCATGTTTCAGTAATGCAAATTATTTCATACTGCTCCCTTGCAGCTATTAATTCAAGCGCCCCCATTTTATCTGTCAGGCTTCTTGCATAAGCAAGCATGCATTTCAGGTTTTTTTCCGCCTGTACTATTATCTTATCTGCTCCTTCCTTTCTGCGCCCACTTTGTTTAGTCTTTAGAAGTTTTCTAGTATTATCTGTATTTACTATGGGTGTCTCACTGCTTGTCAAACTTGCACTTGCCCCATTCTACCTCCATACCACCTTGTATCCTCATCTATTCCATTTAGTTCATTATCTGTTTCATTCCCCTCCCCCCTCCATCCTAGTTTAAAATCTCCTCCAACCTTTTTAGCATTCTCCCCCCTAGCACAGAAGATCCCTCTTCATTGAGGTGCAATCAGTAAAGTGAAACAAAAATGACCTGCGCTCATTAGTGATCAGTGATAGATGATAGTGACTTAAAAATAATAAATTACAACCTGATTGGGGTGAGGTTTTATGCTGCTGTTCAATTAGGATGGCTCAGCACACCAGGCTACATGGAAACAGAAAAAAGACAGCGCAAAAAAACCATAGTGTAGTATATTAAAAAGCTCAATTTATAGGGTGGGGGTGAGTGTTGCACGTACATCAATAAACAAAGTTAACAGCATGACATGTTAGGGACATGTTACCACTCGACGGGGACAGCAGGACACGAACAGGTGTAGCTTGGACGTCCTCCCTCTAGCTGCTGGTATCCAGGAACAGTGTGTGCAGCTCCACTTTAGGAAGCCTTCCCGTGTGCTGAAGATACTTCAGGCAGCGGTTCAGAAGGGGTAATCTCCTGGTCGCTTCCGGGTTAGTCCACGCTTACGTCTGACGTCATCTGGCGGCGTCTCTCAGCCGGTCGCGTCTTACTGCGTCTTTCCTCACTGATAGCTTATCGAGTGGTTAGGAAAGTCCCGAACCAGTCCCAAACAAAACAAGTGCAATATAATAAAACCGCAATGGGAGTAGAAATAGAAAATGAAGGAACGCGCCCTATCCTACGCATTTCGTATCGAAATACTTCTTCAGGGAATAATGGAGGAAGTTCCGGGGGTGGTTCATATACTCACAGCTCTCATGTGATTGGCCAAACTGAGTGAGTTCAACTCCCCCTACCTGGAGAGGCAATTGCTCATCTCGTGGAGGGTCTCAGTCAGCGCAGGCAATCTAACACATGGAGATATAAGGGGTTAATAACACTTACAAATACACATTAACAATTAATTTTAATAGCATGCCATGGTGCATCAAAAAACTCTAAAAATAAAGAAACAAGAGTTAGTTACAGTACAATTACATATTAAAATACACGAAGTGCTACTTCCCAATGGTAAATAACCATATATGTATTATTTTAAACGAGTATATATTTTAAAATGATGAAATGGTCTGGGAATGGACATTAGATTCAGACATTAGTTTAATTCGTACAGAGAGAAGAGTTTAATAAAAAGTTAAATATATAAAATAAATTATTATTAAAATGAAATCACTGGTACTGTTTTATTGTACATTAAAAAAGAGACCACACGTCAATCTCCTCATTAAGACCTAGTGGAGACAGAGTCTGAAGTTTGTAAATCCACAGACTTTCTTGTTTGGATAATTTTTTATCCCTGTCTCCACCGCGTCTTCCTGATTGTACAGTTTGGATACCTATGTATATCAGAAATGAAGGGTCACAGTTATGTTTGATTTTAAAGTGTCTAGACACGCTATGTTGTTCAAACCCTATTTTTATGTTTCTAGCGTGTTCTAAAATCCTAACCCTTAAAAATCTTTTCGTTCGCCCAACATACTGATATCCACAGGGACATTGCAATAAATAAACCACATAGGTGGATTTACAGGATATGCAATCTTTCACAGTAAACTTTTCTTTTGTTGTGTTTGATTGAAATGTTTTACGATTAATATTCAACATTTTGCAGGCTTTGCACTTCCCACAGCAATAATTGCCGTTGGGTTTACACGGCATCCATGGTAACTCCAAATGTGTACTTATTGGAGACCCAATATCACTTGGTGCCAATAAGTGCTTTAGGGTCTTAGTCCGGTGATAGATAAAGCTGGGCTTTTGGTGGAGGGAGGGGCCCAGAATCGGATCATTACAGAGAATATTCCAATTCTTTTTAATTACTTTTTGCACACTAGTGCTAACCGAGCTGAATTCTGTAATGAATGGAACTTTTAGTTTGTCATCTGTCTCTTCGTTCACTTTTCTTTTTTTCTGAACCAATAGAGAGTCCCTGTCCATTCCTTCTACTTTTTCTAAAGAACTGATCAACAGGGCCTTGTCATACCCACGTTCAATAAATCTCTCCAAAAGGGAGACCGATTGAATTTCAAAGTCAGTTTGGAGACTGCAGTTGCGTTTGATACGCATAAACTGACTCGGGGGTATGTTGTCAATCCAAAATCTTTTATGATTGCTGGATGACAGGAGGAAGCTGTTAGTATCCACTTTTTTGAAATACGTTTTGGTGTTAATCTTTTCACCAACTCTTGATACCAGACTGAGGTCTAAAAAGTCTATCTGGCTGACATTTGATTCAGATGTAAATTTCAGATTATAATCATTATTATTCAGATAGACCTTGAAGAGCTCTAGAGTGTCCTCATTACCCTCCCAGACACACAAGACATCATCGATATATCTTTGCCATACAATAACCCTATTCGCAAATGGGTTATTGTGCCATATAAAGTTATCTTCCCATATCCCCATGTATATGTTCTCATAACTGGGAGCAAATCACGTCCCCATGGCTGTGCCACACAACTGTAGATAGAATTGATTCAAAAATAGAAAATAGTTATGTGACAAAATAAAAGTAATGGCACCGATAATAAAATCACAATTTAATGGGTGGAGTTCTATATCTTTTGCTAATGTCTCCTTTATTGCCCCAATCCCTTTATCATGGGGAATACATGTATAAAGGGATTGAACGTCGAAAGTTGCCCATCTGTACCCTTCCTGCCATTGTATTGTCTTAACCAAATTCAAAATGGCAGTGGTATCTTTAATGTATGATGGCAGTATTTTCACATATTTTTGTAGAAAAAAATCCACATACTGCGACAAATTCGACGTTAGAGATCCAATTCCGGAGATTATAGGTCTACCCGGTGGATCGATAGAAGTCTTGTGTATCTTAGGAAGGTGGTAATACACCGGTATGGTAGGGAATAAAACATTCAAAAATTGATATTCAGATTCAGATAGTACTGTGGATGCAACAGCCTCATCAAGAAGGCACTGTAGCTCAGAAACAAAACTTTTCGTCGGATCCTGACTGAGTTTGCTATAGTTAACTGGATCGTTCAAAATGCGCATGGCCTCCTTTTCATAGCTCTCACGGTTTTGGATAACAATTCCTCCACCTTTGTCCGCCTGCCTTATGATTAGATTTTTTCTATCCTGAAGTTCTTTTAACGCTAAATGTTTTTGATAGCTAAGGTTATGTGGTATATCTGACGGTTTAAAATTCTTAACAAGTGATGTGAACACATTATTCACTACGTTAAAAAACGAATCAATAAAACTCCCTTTACTTTGGGCCAGATAAAACCTTGATGGTGGTTTAAAATCACTATGTTGGCATAAAGTCAAAGTTGGGTCTACATCAATGGGATCTATAGTTACAGTTGTATTGCTTGGATCAATTCCTGTCTCTTTTTTCAGGAAATGTCTTTTTAGTGTCAGGTTTCTAGTAAACCTGTGCAAATCAGAAAACAGCTGAAAACCATTGGGACCGCTCGATTGGGAAAATTTAAGTCCTTTACTGAGAACCAGCTTTTGACATAGAGTGAGATCAATATTAGATAGATTAAAAATACCCTTAAAAGATTCGTTATTGGTTAGTTTGATTCCCTTCTTTGTTTTGGTCTTACACCCTCCTCTTGTTCCTCTTCTGGTGAGTGGTGTCTTTTTTGTGACCTGGGGGTCTCTGTACTCTTCTTCTCTTTCTCTCTGACTGTATTCCCTTTTTCTTTCGGACCCAAATATCTTTGTTTGAGTTCCTCCAGAAAAAGGGATTTCTTAGGGGATAGCTGCTCACAGTCTTTCCTAGGGGGTGTATTCACTGGTGTTCATACTGTTTTTCTTTCTGATGTGTGTCTTTCTTGTAAGTTTCTTTATGTACATACTCTGATCTGTTATTAGAGCTATCTCTCCTTTTATTGTAGCTATTATGTCGTCTATCTTGAGTCTTTTTTTGATAACTTTTGTATGGTCTATGGTTATCTTTAGGTTGTTCTTTATGGACCCTTTCACCCTCAAAGTGAAGGCTATTCTCCCTTTTTTTCTTTTGGTGATTAACACCATGATATTTATTAGGGGGATTAGGACCATTAGAAACAGTACCTTTTTCTCTTTCAGATCTATTCCAATCCTTTTGTCGACCATTATCATAGTCATGTTTATCACGATAAAAAAAATTCTGCTTATTAAGCATAATCTCCTCCGTTGTTGACTCTAGAGTCATTTTAAGTTCGCATTCCAATTTGGAACAGTCAGTGTGTATGACTAAAGGTTCCAAAACTAGGATTTTCTTACAAATTTCTTTTTCTAAAGCTGCAATTGATCTACTGCGTTCACAGATGATCAGTCTCATTAATTCTCTTGAACATTCCTCCTGAATTCTATCCCATTCTTTCATGAACTGGATGTTATCCCTTCCAAAAGTGGGATTTTTTTGGAAACGTAACCCACGGGGTACTCTCCCGCAGTCCAAATATCTTTGGATGGTGTTACGTTCTAACCACTGTTTGGTCTCAGTTAATAGCAAATTTTCTAATTGCTTAAAATGGGTTTCAGCAGGAATTTCAATTACAAATTCATCCTCAAAGACATTAATCTCATCTCTAAACATTGAATCAAATAATGCTGCCCTTTTTCCCCTACAGCTTGATAATGACCAAGCCATAGTGATGTAATGCAACTATTAAATCACTAAGTGAATTATTAATTCCGTGAATGATATAAAATATATAAATATATATATATATATAAACTGTGAATTTTAAACAGTAGTGTGAATATTACACAAACAAACCACTATGTGCAGCAAAAGTGAGCAAACAGAGATAAAGTGAAACAAAAATGACCTGCGCTCATTAGTGATCAGTGATAGGTGATAGTGACTTAAAAATAATAAATTACAACCTGATTGGGGTGAGGTTTTATGCTGCTGTTCAATTAGGATGGCTCAGCACACCAGGCTACATGGAAACAGAAAAAAGACAGCGGAAATAAACCATAGTGTAGTATATTAAAAAGTTCAATTTATAGGGTGGCGGTGAGTGTTGCATGTACATCAATAAACAAAGTTAACAGCATGACATGTTAGGGACATGTTACCACTCGACGGGGACAGCAGGACACGAACAGATGTAGCTTGGACGTCCTCCCTCTAGCTGCTGGTATCCAGGAACAGTGTGTGCAGCTCCACTTTAGGAAGCCTTCCCGTGTGCTGAAGATACTTCAGGCAGCGGTTCAGAAGGGGTAATCTCCTGGTCGCTTCCGGGTTAGTCCACGCTTACGTCTGACGTCATCTGGCGGCGTCTCTCAGCCGGTGGCGTCTTACTGCGTCTTTCCTCACTGATAGCTTATCGAGTGGTTAGGAAAGTCCCGAACAAGTCCCAAACAAAACAAATGCAATATAATAAAATCGCAATGGGAGTAGAAATAGAAAATGAAGGAACGCGCCCTCTCCTACGCGTTTCGTATCAAAATACTTCTTCAGGGAATAATGGAAGAAGTTCCGGGGGCAGTTCATATACTCACAGCTCTCATGTGATTGGCCAAACTGAGTGAGTAAGTGGTAACATGTCCCTAACTTGTCATGCTGTTAACTTTGTTTATTGATGTACGTGCAACACTCACCTCCACCCTATAATTTGAACTTTTTATATACTACACTATGGGTTTTTTGCGCAATCAGTTAAGGTTGATAAAAATTATCTCCATGGCATTTAAATCGCCATTTTTTTTGAGCGTTGCTATCACGGTATTCAGCAAGCCTTCATTACCGTTCATAGCAAAATTCCCAAAACGAGCGATTTGCTGCCAGCAATAGGAACGAGTCTTTGAAAAGGCCTAACCCGGCGATACATTTCTGCTGCAGAGAGAGCCGCCTCTGCCAGCGAAAATCTCGCCTGCAAATTATGTTTTTTTAGTATACATTTCTTTCATAGTGTAGATGTGCAGGGGGTCTTCGGAGCTGAACCGCGTTTTGAACCGGTCACGTGACGCGGGACATTTAAATCCAGAGGGATACCGGCACCCCATAATGGGGCCTGTATCTTGGGAAACAGGGGGTCCCCGGACATAAAACCAATGTGGTTCAGCTCCGGAGACCCCACGCACATCTACACTATGAAAGAAATGTATATTAAAAAATATTTAATAAACATCAATACACGTCCCCCTCCGCCCAAACACATACAGTAATGGGCAAAATAACTATTATCCAGATATGGATAATAGATTATTTGCTCATTATTAAACACAACATTACCATGCATCAATAAAGTAAATAAATACAGTTCTACTTACCACACCAGCAGATCCCTCTGTCCTCCTTTGCCAGAAAGCATATATCCATAATAAAGACATTCTAATGGCCCCTAACCCCTTTATCACCTTAGCGGTTAATAACTGCTATAGTAATTAAGGGGTTTACCCACTCTGCCCCGCTACCCACCCGGGAGGCCTGAGTACCCACCCCGGACTGACTATACCCACCTTGTACCCATTGAGTAGTATAGTGGTACATCATACCCATATAATAATAAGTGCATGATACGCCTCTATAGCACTCAATGGGCACCCTAATCACAATACATTAATGCACCAAACACACAATAATAAAACACACCTCACTAAATTAAAACAGTAGCTAGCTAATCAAATGAATACAAGCAATAACAAGATCACCAATGAATTAATTAAACCATTAGCCAATCAAAACAATTAATTCCTAAAACAACTCAGAATTATTTCAAACAGTAACCAATCAAACCAATTAATTACTAAACTAACTCGAAATTAATTGGAAAATCAAGTTATGTATGGGTAACAGGAGACGTGGCATCCCTTTATACAATAATAGACCACCGATTGGGATGTCAGGCTATCCATGAGGCATTTGAGGAAGATCATACTACGTCATCTGCCCTTAAGGCCTTCCTGATGGATGGGATTAGATTTATACTGACTCATAATTATTTTTGTTTTAATTTACAGTATTATTTGCAGATATGTGGTACCGCCATGGGCAGGAGGTTTGCACCAAGTTATGCGAACATCTTCATGGGCCAATGGGAGAAGGAGGTTATTTGGAACAACTGCCCATTTGGTGCAAACCTTGTGCTCTGGCGGCACTACATTGATGACGTTATTTTTATTTGGGATGGGAATCTGGATTTATTGGATGAATTTATTTTGTACCTTAATGATAACCAAAAAAATCTGAGATTTATATGCCAATACGATAAAATTGCTATAAACTTTTTGGATCTGAGTATAAAAATTGTTGATGACCAAATTCAGACCCAAATATTTTTCAAGCCTGTACAGGCCAATAATTACGTTATGGCCATTAGTCATCATAATCCACAATGGATTCGGAATATCCCGAAAGGACAGTTCATCCGTCTGAGGCGCAATGTTCCAATTTGGAATCTTTTGCAAAACAGGCGGATGAACTGAAAAATAAATTTATTGAACGACATTACCCAGAGGATGAACTTGAGAATACCATATCTCTAGTTCAAAAAATGGACAGGAATAAACTCCTAGAGTATAAAGATAAAGGGGATGGCCAAGGAAAAAACAACATTTCCTTTATTACACAATATAGTGCCATGGCCCCTAAAATTAGGAACATCTTTGCCAAACATTGGCCAATATTGTTGCAGGATGCAACTTTATCACAGATATTAGCGCACCTTCCATCTATTGTTTTTAAAAAAAAACAGCAACGTCAGGAATAAATTGGCACCCAGCTGTCCTTTCAATCAAGGAGAAAGAAAAGTGAAAAGCAATCAGGACCAAAATGGGTTTAGACCGTGTAGAAAATGCATAGCCTGCAAGTATAGTATTTGCAGTACAGAATTTAAATCTAATGTCACTGCCAAAGTCTATAATATTATGTCACACATTACATGCAAATCTGAGTTTGTAATTTATATGTTGCAGTGCCCTTGTGGCCTGCAATATGTGGGACGCACAGGTCGAACCTTTCAAAGACGTATATACGAACACGTCTATAACATTAAGAGGGGTTTAACGACACATAGTGTGTCGCACCACTTTTTCGTACATCATGACAAAAATCCAAAGGGCCTTGTTTGCCAACCTATTGAACTGTGTACACCCAATTGGCGAGGTGGAGATAATATCAAACACATCAATAGACGAGATGCCTTTTGGATTTATGAACTCAAGACTCTTTCCCCGAATGGGCTTAATATTGATTTTGAGCTGGGTTCCTTTTTGGGTAAATGAAGTGTTACTATTAACTGTGTGACTTAATATAGGTTTGAATTAGGAGTAGGTGTTACTTCAAGTAAATTGGATAGCACCTCACCTGTCTGTTCCGGTTCAATTAAAGGTTACATGGAATCTGTGAGGGTTTGAATTAATGATATGGAGGCATTTTGGGAGATTTTAATATTCCTTGGCCAATTTTTGGTACTTCCAATATATATATATACAGTTGGAGTATACTGTTGAGACAACATTATGGTATGTGGCCATGTTTTGTAATATTTATGTATTGCATGTTTGTTAAGTTATATGAGATATGTGAGCATAGTGATTTGATATTAATGACATGTAGACGATATCGCTTTAAATGGTAAATTAAGTTTTAATTGGTTAGGGTATAATAGAGTGTCACTAGGTATCAGTTTTGTAGCCCCTGAGGAAGTAGAGTAACGTCTACAAAACGCGTAGGGCAGGTGACACTGTCACTTTGTTATTTGGCTATTGTACATTCACTTGGGACAATTGTTCTGGAGCATTTTAGTTCTGCTAGCTCCCGGTGATCAGACCGCATCAACTGTCCCTTTAAGGGCACGGGCACACTCGCACGCGGGCGCGCTGAGATAGCCTGTGAATCAGGAGGAGGAAGTGAGGGGAGCCGGCCACACGTGCTGTCGTGCTGTGCACCCTACGAACCAGCCTCTGTCACCGGCATCGTTCCTGTGAATACCTGAAGGGACTTTTTGGATGTGAGTCACGGTGTGGCAGAGCTTCAACTCTGCAAGGGCATCACCTGCGCCGAGAGGACTCTGGTATTACATCGCGTGTTTATACCCTGATGATTGTAAGTAGGGCTCTGATTTTTCCACCCCGGATGACCAACTGTTCTCTGTATTTGTCAATGCCAATTTTATAGCATAGTTCTAGTTTTAATAAATTGTTTATTTTAATTGTCACTAGGAGTCTCACTGTCTAATGTGATTTGAAGTGCAGTACTGGTTTATCATACAGTGTTACACTATGATCTGTGTTTGTTTGTTTTTTTCTCATTTCATGGCCTGTCAAGCAAGTGTGCGGATTCCGTGAGGAATACAGGACTTTACATTGAATATTTGGCGCCAGGTTTTTTCTTTTTTCACGTATTTTCTGTTTGTGCTAGCAGTAGGTACCAGGCAGCCTAACTTTATGTTAAAGGTATTTTGTAATTTATCACATTGGTGTTTAAACTTCAGCGCTTTTTTCACTTTTTTTTCTTTCGAAATTAATAGTAACAATAACCAATGAAACCAATTCATTAATACAAAATTACTGAATTAATTGAAACATTAAACTACAAAATAAATAAAATATAAACATATCAGAAACAACCATTAAACGCATTAGCCAACACAATACATCCTTCATTAAAAAAGAAAAACAATCGCCAACATTTTATTTCAATCAAGCTGAAAAATATCAAACAATTACATCCACATAATAAACTAACATTGCAAAAAACAGCAGCAATACAAAGCCACAAACGCCCCCAAATATTGTCCTAATAATGTATTGATCTGTACCCTAAAGTGGTACAGATTAATATATTATCAGTCAATGCCCCCCCCCCAATTTTTTTTTTAAAAATAAACACATCCAATGAAAAAACCTGTAAAAAAAGACATTTACAAATATTCAATGTATTAGAAAAAAGGTAAATACGGCGCTTCACAGCCGTCCGTGTGGGTAAATCAAAGCGCAATCACTAATTAAAAAGTAACTTTTAATGTGCACTAGACATATACAAAATGCCACAAGGAAACTCTGACGCGTTTCGTCCTATAACTAGGACTTTGTCAAAGAGTAACTGGTATGAGCACGGAGCGATTGCTATATGGTGGCACCTAAAATGTGATTAGTTGCACACAATTGGTGTGTCACCGCAAACCCATCTGCTGTATAATCAGGCTTGAAGTAAAGAAAGAAAAGAAATTGCCAAACCACAAATGGCCCCAGAAAAATACAAAGCAATATAATGAAAAGATCATGTACTGTATACTAGAAAGAAAGATATAATGTTAAAAAACAGGAGATGATAAATTAAAAAAACCAAATCCTGCAATTAAAAAAAACAGTACTTCAGTGGCAACTCGAAAAAGAACACATATATGTTGCAAAATATATGAAAAAAAAGTGTATCAAATAGTAATCAATACATAATACTAAAATATATAAACACCAATAGATAGATGAATGAAAAATAAAATGACACAATGATATTGGACGTATACAGTATATATAAACCCCAATGATATTGGCAAGGGAGAGATTCAGAGGATATATACACCATGAACAATTTAATTAGTCAAAAAATGTTTACGCTCCCATTCGATGTTTATACCTGTGGGCTGTAAAGTATTCATGGTATAAATCCAATACATCTCTCTCATATTTAATTTATTCTGTCTGTCACCCCCCTGGGGTGAACTGGTACATGTTCTATTTCATGGAATGTAAAGTTGGCAATGCCTCCTAAAGGACATTGGGAAAAATGACATGATACTGGATGAAATAAAATAAAAGTAAACTGCGCTCAAGATAGTGATTGTGATAATAACAACGTGATACAAAGTATATAATCTATATAGCTAATCTACTTTTGTGATAATAGTGGTATTCGAATTGTGATAAACAAGTATAAATAAACCTGTTACTCAATTAATTAAACTTGAGGACTGCTGCTGTTGATACCATGGAATGGCTCCACAAACCAGTGCACTAATAGAAAAAATAAACAAAAGAAAAAACAGTGCAAAAACCTCATTGTATATTATTTAAATATATTGTGAAAATATTTCAGCAGGTAAGTATCGCACGTACAGTACATCAAGATAGATAGATAAAAACATAACATGTTAGGGACATGTTACCACATCGCCCGCTCTTCTGCACCAGTCTGGTCAATTCTGGGCCACTTTAGGGGATGATGTCCTTATCTCCCAAGCTATTGGCAATAATCTCTCAATCCAGTCTTGAACATCTAGTTCGATCCTCAGATGTGACCGCACCGGCACTGGTCTGTTGAGATCCTTATGTCAGACTTCTGGGTGAGCATTCGGGTGACGTCACTGCGACTCCGTTGGGTCTCGTGCGTTCCGGCGGTGTAGAGTGACTGCGGGTGCGTGTGTCCATATGGGGACACTAAACGCGGTGACTATGATAAAGTCCACAATAAAAACTGGAACCACGCTAAATGCCGCACCTCCTACGCGTTTCGTAAAATACTTCGTCAGGGATACCAAATACTGTCATTGGGCACTACATATACCCTGAACTTAATGCTGATTGGATGATGAAGAAAAAAGTTCAGCCAACCAGTGCAATGTACAGTATATACAGCTGATTGCATTCATTTAAACATATCATTTAAAATCTATGCCACATTAGTCACAGGGACATAAACATATTTTAATTATATAATAAAAAACATCATATTATGTAAACAGTTGAATAAATATCAATGGTACAAAACAACAATTTAGAAACCAATTTAAAAAGCAACAACTGATTATTTCTGCGAATGGTGGGGGAGAAAGAAAAAGAAAAACAGGATGATTAATGGATATAGAGTTATGTGGCATAATTTTGATTTTGCAATTATTGTGCATATCAATCATAACTATAACTCTCATTAAATACAGGGAAGTGTGTTGAGAGAGAAAATATATAATTCTCTAGTGTAGTTCTCTTAATTATATAATTTTACCAGTGTAAACATATATGACCTGGGAGTATTAATTAATATATATTTAAAATTCTTAAATGGTCTAAAGATTCTGCATATTGATTTATAAAAATAACCACATAGGATTGTGAAATATTAGATTTAAGGTATGTTTTGTACTACTAATACAAGGACCAGACATCAATCTCTTCATTCAAACCTAATGGTGCTAGAGTTTGTAATTTATAGATCCATAAGCTTTCCTGTCTGGGTAACATTTTATCTCTGTCACCTCCTCGCCTACCAGGGGATACAATTTGGATGCCTATGTATTGAAGAAGTGTTGAATCACAGTTGTGTCTATTTTTAAAATGTCTGGACACACTATGTTTCTCTAGACCGTGTCTAATATTTCTAGCATGTTCTAATATCCTAATTTTAAGACATCTCTTGGTGCGGCCTATATATTGATAGCCACATGGACACTGTAGAAGATACACAACATGTGTCGTTTTACATGATATACAGTCCTTTACTGTGAATTTCTCTTTGGTTTTATGTGAAATAAAGGTATTCCATTCAACATTTAGCATGCTGCATGCTCTGCATTTACCACAGCTAAAATTTCCATGAGGTTTCTTGGACATCCAACTGACCCCTGATGGAATACAGATTGGAGGTCCAATATCACTTGGTGCTAAATGATGCTTCAAATTCTTAGCCTTACGATAAATAAAACTTGGCTGTGTTTGGAGGGATGGGCCGAGGATTGGCTCATTACATAATATATTCCAATTTTTCTTAATGATATTTTGGACATTGGTACTTACTGAATTAAATTCAGTAATGAAGGGAACTTTAATTTTATTATGAATGTCTTTATCATTATATGCTATATCTATATTTTCACTTTGTTTTAGGAGTGTTTCTCTAGTCAGACTGTTTACTTTAAAGATTTATTTAAACTAGTCCTATCATAACCTTTTTGAATGAACTTGTCAAATAATATCATAGATTGTGCTTCAAAATCGGCCTGTAGATTACAATTCCGTTTTAATCGCATGAATTGACCTATGGGTATGTTTGTGATCCATGATCTTTTGTGATTGCTCGATGATAGAAGTAGGCTGTTAGTATCCACCTTCTTAAAGAATGTTTTGGTGTTAACATGTAAGCCTACTTTGGCTTCCAGTTTCAAGTCCAAGAAATCTATTGTATTTGGGTTAGACTCTGAAGTGAAGCTCAAATTGAATTCATTTTGATTTAAGTAAATCTTGAATTAATTCAGAGTCTCCTCGTCACCCTCCCAAATACACAGCACGTCATCGATATATCTGCACCATACAATAACCCTGTTGGTAAATGGGTTATTGTTACAGATATATCGATTTTCCCATGCTCCCATATATATGTTGGCATAACTGGGGGGAAAAGCGCGTCCCCATAGACGTAGCACATAGCTGAATGTAAAACTGGTCTATGAAGAGGAAATAATTGTGTGATAGTATGAATTTAATTGCATTGATGATGAATTCACTATTCAAATGATGTAGATTAATATCCTGCATCAATGTTTCCTTTACAGCTTCTACACCATTGGTGTGGGGAATGCACGTGTATAGGGATTGTACATCCAATGTGACCGATCTATAGTTTTCTTGCCAATTTATTGTTTGTACCAAATTTAGAACTGCCGTGGTGTCCTTTATGTGTGATGGAATAGTTTGGACATATTTTTGGAAGAAAAAATCCACGTATTGTGACAAATTAGCAGTCATGGAACAAATGCCAGAAATTATGGGTCTCCCGGGTGGATTATTCAGTGTCTTATGTATTTTGGGAAGGTGGTAGTAAATGGGTATACGAGGATGTTGTATGTACAAATATGAAAATTCAGATTGAGTAATTACAGTTGATGAAACAGCATCATCGAGTAGAACCTTAAGTTCTTTTAAAAAATCTTGAGTGGGATCTTTAAACAATTTCCTATATGAAACAGGATCATTCAATATGCGGAGTGCTTCTACTTCATAGTCTGCTCTATCTTGTAGCACTGCACCCCCTCCTTTATCCGCTTGGCAGATAATAAGTTGTTTATATCTTCTAATCCTTTTAAGGCTAGATACTTATCATGTGTTATATTTTTTTTGATATCGGATATCTTAAAGTCTTTAACTAATTTTGTGAATTGGTTATTTACCATATTAAAGAAAGAATCAATAAAACTGCCTTTGCTATGGGCAGGATAAAATTTGGATGGTGGTTTAAAATTTGTATGTTGACATATTGCCAGGTCATCTTCCTCATTGGTTGGATCAGTGATCTCATTTCCAATTAATGGGTCAATTCCTATTTCTTTTTTTAAGAAATGTCTTTTTAAGGTCAAATTTCTGGTAAATTTGTGTAAATCTGAAAACAACTGAAACCCATTTGGGCCACAGCTTTTAGAAAAAGAAAGGCCCTTATTGAGGACATGTTCCTGGTGATCTGTTAGGGTAACTGAGGACAAGTTAAAAATTCCTTTAGCAGGTTCAATCAACTCCCCTGTTCCCTTCTTTTTTGCTTGGGATCTCCACCCCCCCCCCCCTCGTCCCTCTTCGGGTGAACGGCCCTGTTAGGACCAATACGTCAGGCCAGAATCTGCACTCATGTTAAGCTTCCATTTTGTCTGGTCATAACTAGTTAAGATTCTGTAGTCAGCCTTTTGCTGAAATATAATTCATAAATGCACTCCGTTTCTGCTAAATTGCATTTCCTTTCTTCCTGGTCAGGATATTAATACGATACTTTTGTGTTGTCAATTTCCTGATGTTTTAGTTAGAATATAATAGAATGGTTCTCTGCAAGAAGCAAAATAGTGTAATATAGTTGCTAAAGACTCAAGGTCTCTTTTGATAACAGACAATGAATAAGCTATGTATTCATACAATTGCTTGTATTGGAAAAGACACGTCCCAAAAGTCACGCCACTAATATGTCCTGCCCCTAAATCACGCCTCTAATCAAAGCTACGCCCAAGACACGCCTATGATACACCTATGTTACGCCTATGTTACGCCTCTAACCAATATCTTTTTTTTTTCTGTATAAAAGTCATTACCCTATGAGTAATAAATGGAGACAAAGGATTTGAAACCTGGCTTGCGTTACGTTTCATTTCGTTCGTCTTCCAGGCCTGATAGTTCCCCAAAGATCGAAGATAACAGTGGCAGGGCGTGGAAGCTTCTCCGGGGGAGTCTGCTGCAAACGGTGCAGATAGTGTATCCAGTCACAAGGCTTCAGTTTACTTGGCAGAGGAAAGGTTCCTCTCGGTTCTGAAGCCAGGGGAGGAAATAACGGATTTTCCTTCAGTTTTGGCGTCTAGAAGTGGGAAGTTCACAGAGGTGGTGAGTATATATGTAAACTTTTATATATGATGCTTCACCCCCTCTGGGAATTTAATAGACCTAAATTGTGACTGAAGAATTGGGTTAGGCCCTTTTAAACAAAATTTTTGGTTAAGTCCAGTAAATTTTGTGTACGACTGGACTGTTATCTCTGATCTAGCTGAACTACAATTGTATATTGTGTAAGTATAAATATTGCAATTATTTGTCATAATTAAGCTGTTTGTCTATAAGCTACTAATGGTTTATGCTGGTCTCAGAAATCAATCAGGAATAATAGCTCAGAATAATGGTGTCTGTTTTAATTGTGGTGGTTTTGGTCATTGGCAGAGAGTGTGCCACTATTAGTCAGAAGCAGGGAAGTGCTGCTTTGCCCGTGGGGGCTCAGAGTGAAAGTCTCTGTAAAAAAAACAAAAAAAAAACACCGCTACCTACTGCTGCGGCCGAGTTTATTCGAGCATTTGCCCGTTCTCGGCCGCAGCAGTAACCTGGCGCGCGCCGGAGGGTGCCGGGCGCGCGCCGAAGCAGCGGAGGAGCGCCCTCCGATCGGGGCTTTCTTCCTCCCGCTGCCGGGTCCACCGGGTCCCCCGGAACCCCCTGCCACCGTCCCCCACATCGCGGGACACCAGGGCTCCCTCGGGGAGCCCTGGACGCACGTGCAGGGGGCGCAGGCACCCGATGACGCGTGACCGCGCATCGGTGACGCGCGGCACGCCGAGGGGATGCCACTAGCAAGCCGGGAAATCTCCCGGCTTGCGGAACTGGCCGCACTGCAATAAAACGTGTCGCCAGTGTAATGTAAAAGAGTTTGTTTGTAACCCTGATGAATTTTTTCCTGAATGATTTCTTGTGTGAAAGTCATGCTGATTATCATCTGTACAAAAAATATGAATATTAGTTGCTCATGATGAAATCTAAATTTTAAAAGGTTTTAAAAAGGTGTACACCGAATATAGAGAGAAATACCTCACAACAAAAGGGGAGTATATTCAGCTCTGTCCCTGGTTATAGTTTGAAAGGTTTTTTCGTCCTGGCCAGGCGGGTACTTTTTAAACTGGACACATTTCTTTTCGTTTGTGGTATTTCTATCTTAATAAAAGGAGGGTCACAGCCTCTCCCTTACAGTTTAAAGAATGTGAAGCATTCACATTAAAATTAACTAGCTCTGTGCTTAAGCAGTTTATTCATGAGAACAAGGTAATGTAGAACTGTCTTTTTTTCCGTAAAGCAATAAGATAACACATTTCAATTTTATTTCTACAGGATTAAGATGTTTTTGTTTAAAATGCTTGTTAGAGCTCACAAGCACTGTTTGAATTAATATATTGTATTATATATGTATATAACGCCATTAATGTACATAGCGCTTCAAAAGGAGGGTGTCCGTGGTGTGAGCGGAGTGTGGTGATATCTGCCTTTAGCAGCATGGAGGTCAGTTATTTTAGCGAGAATTGTCTCCGTTAAATAAGCAGTGTAGAAGCCATACAAGACAGGTAGGGTCAAGCTTGCTGTTTTTTTTAGTCATGGTATAACTGTTGCATGTTTGAAGATATTTTGTTTAGTTTAAGAGAGGGCATAGTTAAAACGGGATAGCAATTGTATTGATGGAAGTTTGCAGGAATATGAGATTTCTTTCAGAAGGCATTCAGAGGAATGAGTGAAAGAATGTTGCATGCTCTTGTAGGCATACTGCTGCGGCCGAGTTTATTCGAGCATTTGCCCGTTCTCGGCCGCAGCAGTAACCTGGCACGCGCCGAAGGGTGCCGGGCGCGCGCCGAAGCAGCGGAAGAGCGCCCTCCGATCGGGGCGATCTCCCTCCCGCTGCCGGGTCCGCCGGGTCCCCCGGAACCCCCTGCCGCCGTCCCCCACATCGCGGGAAACCAGGGCTCCCTCGGGGAGCCCTGGACGCGCGTGCAGGGGGCGCAGGCTCCCGATGACGCGTGACCGCGCGTCGGTGACGCGCGGCACGCCTAGGGGCGGCCACTAGCAAGCCGGGAAATCTCCCGGCTTGCGGATCTGGCCGCAGTGTAATAAACTGTGTCGGTAGTGTAGACTTGGTGTTTATAAGTAATTTGAAATATTCCCGTTATTTAATTTTTAAAAGACCATACAAAATGCAGTTTTAGGACAGCTTGGAAAGCTTCATATTTAACATTAAACTAATGTTACAATCCCCTGCGTGAGGATTAATCCAGCAGTTAATATGAATTAGACAGCGAAACCCGTTATCTGTACTTTGAAGTTTCTGGCTGTTTTCCCAGAAAAAAAAAAAAAAGCGCTTTGAAAATTATTATTTTTTCTTTTTAAAGTCAGAGTGTCTTTTAAAGTTAATGCTGGACGTGTGCTCAGCACTTTGCAAATAATTCAAAATTATTTGTCTATTTTAAAAGGAAATCTTTTGTTCAGGATTTCAGGATTTTTCTTATATTGTAAATGCCACAGTTGTTAAAAGACCTACTGCAGGCGTTTTCTTTTAACACAAGCAGTAAATATTTTTATAGTCACTACACATACAAATCTATTTACCAGTTTAATTTTGCTTTATATCAAGCAACCTGTTTTCATAACTATTTTTGTATTTTTGTTCACATAGTTGTATAGATAATATATGAACAAAAGAAATGAGATACATAGATTATTGATACACAATGCACAGCAGGTTCAGAATTTATTATAGCAATGTTAACTCCAAGGGCTCTTGCAGTAATAAAAAGTTGCTGCCATACTAACAGGGCTGACAGGCCCCTGGTAAAAAATAATAATACCTTTGCAGATGTCACAGCAAAGCAGGTAGTAAGCCGTCCCTATGTTGAGGGCTATATCATATCTGCCAAATTTATAATTTTGTAACCATTTATTTGTTTTTGGGTATGTCCTGGAAATAGAGTTAAAGGACAGGGGATATATAATTGCATAAGTGAACAGGGTATATATTATATACAAGGCATTTCACATTTTTAGCAGAATAGTTACAGTGGAGTGTTTGAGGTGAAAGCCAGGAGTGACTGTGGGTGTGGGACAATAGAAATGAGTGCAGGCTGTTGGGATGCTTGATTTGTGGGGTGAGTTTTAAGGTTAGTTAGTATTAAATGACTAAAAGGTTGACACCATTTGCATCAGAGAAAATGGCAGATGGCAGTTAGGTATGAATGAGAGTAAGTGTGTATTGGGAGAAGAGAGATTGATTTGTAGTTTGAGACAGTGTTTTTGTCCCCATTTTTGAAGATTGGGACAACTCTGGCAGTTTTCCAGGTCTTGGGGATATGGCCTGCAGACAGGATAGAGTTGATTATGAAAGCAATTGGTTTGGCAAAGGCTGAGGTGCCAAGTTTTAGGAACTTGGATTGTAGCAAAGTCAAGTCCATATTGGTTGCTTAGTTTAAAATTTGAGGAGCGTTAAAGGGGAATATCTCTGTTAAATATTGTGGATGCTAATAATAGTAGTAACCATATTAATACAAGAATTTATTTCTAGGTATAAATTCTCTTCCTATGAGACACTTACGGGATGAGTTATGACCATCAGTAGTTCAAAGTAACGAATTAAGGACCATGTTATTGGTAATAAAACAATTAATAAGTATTGCATGCAACTAATATATATTTTTGAGTCTTTCTAGGCACAGGTTAAAGCTGAAAGTGCACCTATGCAAGACGGGTTAATGGTCAAGCATTTTCTACGCAAGCACGCTCTTCATCCCAGATGAAAAGGCCATTTAAATACTACTCATCACCAGCATTGCAGTAAAAATTTCTTATCATCATGGATACACATCACGCACGTCAAAATAGTGCCATCCTAAGCACAAACAGCTAATAAAGACAAACACATAGCACTTGCAAATAAGTGTTTTGGTGGACACAATACTCTCTGACCCCTAATCATCAAGGGAGAAAGGTCATAGGCAAAAATGTCCAGGCCTCAACACACGAACTTTGACCTTTTTATTTTTACAGGTTTTTATTATTTTTCAGTTACAAATGTATGCTCCATTATGTTTGTGTAAGTGGCGTCCCATAAGGATGACAAAATAGTATAAGGTATTATTTGTTTAACTCTGTTTATTTTGTTTGGATTTATAGGTTAATAGAATCTCCCTGAAGAATGATATCCCGGTGGGAGAATGCTTTATTAGTCAAACACACGGTTATGTTAATTGCTCACAGGTAGAGTTAGAAACAGAAGAGATGCACCCAATACACAAGTGCTAAAAAGTAGTCTATGGGAAGAATAAATTTCAGGGAATTTATTCCCAAATGTAGGAGTTGGATTACTGTATGACAGGTTTACAGGGATATCCTAAATCATACAATCACAGACATTTACTCACTTAACCAAGAATAGGTTTAGTTTAAATTAATGGCCCCGCAGAATAAAATAGCTCTAGACTATATTTTAGCCTCAAAAGGAGGGGTATGTATGCGCCCTACAGTAGAGGCAACTCTTATTCGAACGAAAACCAGTGGCTAATTCCCCAAAAGACCCAGGAAACACCCAGGTACATTCTGAATACATGCCTTAAACTTTCCTTAAAGCCCCAGCATTTCTGCATTGATTAATGGACTATCAGATTAACAGCAGGGGTCCCTGGCAGTTCCATTCAAACTGAATTGGACTGCCAGGGATCCCTGCTGTGTTAATCCTATGGGTCGTTAGTCAATACAGAAATGCCTTAAACGTGCCTCAAACTAGCCCAGAACATACCCAGCACATACCCAGCACATACCCAGAATGTAACCCGGCTAGTTTACGGCAAATGTTCGAATAAACGTTGCCTCTACTGTAGTTAAAGCGTAATGTTGTGTATTTATCCAGGATTTAGGGACCATGGGGACTTGGTGGTTGGATTGATTTGCTTTGAGCGAAGCTAGCGAATGTTTTTGTATGTGTGTGTTTGTCCTATTCATTGCTCTCTATGTATTAAGTACAGCAAAACTCTGATCCAAAAGTGCGTTGCAACCCCCACCGACGCTATGCCTCTCTGCGGTGATGATGTCGCCAGTCCCCCAGAAGAAGAGACCGAAGAAGAAATCAACTGGGCTGATATAATGGCCGGAAAAGAAAGGAATGAAGTTATGCACAACTTGGACATCTTGGTCCATCAGGACTATGAAACGGTTAACTGTTCTGTTCTTTAAATAGACTGTCTTTTAAGGATATGGGGGGACTGAGAAGACTGGATATGAGGAAGGTGGGAGGTCACAAAGGGCCGTGAGTCAACCACAAGGAAAGGATCACAATTCATCCATTTTGACCATAGCAACCATCTTGGTCCGTTTTGCCATTCTGAGTAAATGCAGTATGAAAGATGTGTGCAAGAAGAATGTTTGTGCAGTCGCTCTTAGCAGAAATTAGCCCCCACCAATTCTCACAAATAGCTGACCCTTAGATTATATGAAATATTGAGATGTAAGCCATTTTCTAATCTATAGAAATATTTAATGATATATATATATATATATATATATATATATATATATATATATATATATATATATATATATATATATAGGTTGTGTGGCATGTGGGCCACTAAGATTGTACCCTGCAATCACACTCCCCTTTGTTATCTGGGTCTCATTCTTCCCACTTTCTATGTATCTGACACGTTACCCCAAGGGAAGCTGAGAAATTGAAAAGATCTGACCAGGACCATTAGTTCAACCCGCATTGCAGCTGGGGTTTTTATACCTAGTTTAGGTATTCTGGATCTCTATTCTAAATTAAGTGAGCTGATGGTAAATATTGATGATGCTCTTAATCAGACAAGTGATGCTATTATCCGTCTGACTAATGAACAAGAGCAAATCCGAACAGTATTATTACAAAATAGAATGGCTCTTGATTATCTGCAAGCCTCACAAGGAGGTGTTTGTAAACTTGTAGGACAGAAGTGCTATGCCTATATTAAAGATGAGTCTGGCGCTATTCATAAAGATATGGATAAGCTACTGGAAATTCAGGCAAGGATGCGTATAGAATCCTCAGGCCTTAGCTTAAATTGGATGTCAGGACTCACTAGTTGGATCGGAGAATTGGGTATGAAAATTCTCTATGGTTTTATTGTAGTGATTAGTATAATCGCAGCAATTTTTGTTATTTTTCACTGTGCTAAGTGTGCAATGCTTTCATTTGTCTCAAGGAAACCTTCAGTTTCATCTCACGCCATGTATGCAACTAATAATTCATATGTGGCCATGAACAGAGTCTATGATACTATTGGTCCCCATAAGGCCATAGTCATAGAGAAGCGTACCTAGTAAGGGTATTTGTTCTTTTAGAGAACAAAAAGGAGGGGATTGTTAGGACCAATATGTCAGGCCAGAATCTGCACTCATGTTAAGCTTCCATTTTGTCTGGTCATAACTAGTTAAGATTCTGTAGTCAGCCTTTTGCTGAAATATAATTCCTAAATGCACTCCGTTTCTGCTAAATTGCATTTCCTTTCTTCCTGGTCAGGATATTAATACGATACTTTTGTGTTGTCAATTTCCTGATGTTTTAGTTAGAATATAATAGAATGGTTCTCTGCAAGAAGCAAAATAGTGTAATATAGTTGCTAAAGACTCAAGGTCTCTTTTGATAACAGACAATGAATAAGCTATGTATTCAAACAATTGCTTGTATTGGAAAAGACACGTCCCAAAAGTCACGCCACTAATATGTCCTGCCCCTAAATCACGCCTCTAATCAAAGCTACGCCCAAGACACGCCTATGATACACCTATGTTACGCCTATGTTACGCCTCTAACCAATATCTTTTTTTTTTCTGTATAAAAGTCATTACCCTATGAGTAATAAATGGAGACAAAGGATTTGAAACCTGGCTTGCGTTACGTTTCATTTCATTCGTCTTTCAGGCCTGATAGTTCCCCAAAGATCAAAGATAACAGTGGCAGGGCGTGGATGCTTCTCCGGGGGAGTCTGCTGCAAACGGTGCAGATAGTGTATCCAGTCACAAGACTTCAGTTTACTTGGCAGAGGAAAGGTTCCTCTCGGTTCTGAAGCCAGGGGAGGAAATAACGGATTTTCCTTCAGGCCCCTTTTCTGAATCCTTGGTGACTCTTGATTTCGTTTTCTATCTCCCGCTCTAAATTCTCTTTTTCTTTCGGTCCCAAATACATTGATTTCAGTGCCTCCAGAAAAAGGGAATGTTCAGGTGATTGTCGGTCTGAATCAATTCTTGGTAGTGTACGTGATCTACTGTTATCTTGATTTTTCTCTCCCAAGTGAGTGTCTCTATTTGTAGTCTCTGTCTTAGAGGTAGAATATCTCTTCTTTGATATTCATGTCTCTCCTGTTGTTTATGGGGCATTTTTCTATCATTTTTATAGGGTTTTTTATAATAATTATTCTGTCGTTCTCCGTGGCCCCTATCCCCTTCCGGGCGATATCCCCCGTGTTTTGATTTAGGGTAATACCCTTCTTGTTGTTTTTTAGGGGGATTTGGGCCACGGGTAACGGCACTCTTTACTTTTTCAAGCCTGGCCCAATCTTTCTGTCTACCATTCTCATAATCCTGTTTATCACGATAATTTTTTTTTTGCTTTAATAGCATAGTTTCCTACGTAGTTGACACTAATGTCATTTTAAGCTCATATTCTAATTTGGTACAGTCATTATTGATTATTAAAGGCTCCAAAGTTTTAATTGTGTTCAATATATCTTTTTCTAACATAGCAATCGATTGGGTACGTTCATAAATGATCAATCTCATCAACTCCATGGAACAATTGTCCAGGATTTCATCCCATTCTTTGATGAAGTGATCATTATCCTTCCCAAATGTGGGATTTTTAAGGATACGTAACCCGTGAGTTTTTAGGATACGTAACCCGTAAGTATTGCACGTACATCAAGATAGATAGATAGGTAAAAACATAACATGTTAGGGACATGTTACCACATCGCCTGCTCTTCTGCACCAGTCCGGTCAATTCTGGGCCACTTTAGGGGATGATGTCCTTATCTCCCAAGCTATTGGCAATGATCTCTCAATCCAGTCTTGATTGACCGGATTGACCGGCACTGGTCTGTTGAGATCCTTGTGTCAGACTTCCGGGTGAGCCTTTGGATGACGTCACTGCGACTCCATCGGGTCTCGTGCGTTCTGGCGGTGTAGAGTGACTGCGGGTGCGTGTGTACATGTGGGGACACTAAACACTGTTACTATGATAAAGTCCACAATAAAAACTGGAACCACACTAAATGGTGCACCTCCTACGGGTTTCGTAAAATAGCCCAACAAACGCAGACCCCCCTGAGGTGGGCCAAGGTGTCGCTATGGATCACTGGCAATTTTTAAGCGACCAAGATACCCCTGTGGCGCAAAAAACTTTCTACACTCTCCCTGCGGGAATCTCCAGCTGTACCATCCCCTCCTGCCCAACTACCTACGGGTAATTTGTAAACACGTATTCCACCTCCTAATCGGTATGCCGGAGACCCCCTTACTTGCCGGGGATTCTTGAACCAGTGTGACGTTCAGTTCGAAATGTCCCCGTCTCGCTTTCCCTCAGGTCGTTCGAAGGTGGCCTATGTCTATGCTCTACTTACTGGTGACGCGCTCACTTCGGCTTCTCCCCTCTGGGAACACCGATCAGACTTAACCCAAGATTACCCCAAGTTCCGGCAAGAATTTCAGCTGGTCTTCGACACACCAGCACGTAGAGAGACTGCCGCTTCTTCTTTGTTCCATCTTTCCCAGGGTCGCAGGCCGGCTGCAAGATACACGGTTGAGTTCCGCACCATTGCTTCAGAAACCCAGTGGAACGATGAGGCTCTCGCTGCGGCATACTGGCAGGGTTTGTCTGAATCCCTCAAGGATGACCTCACAGCTCATGTTCGTCCTTCATCTCTAGAAGAACTCATTGCCCTCAGCATCCAGATGGATCAGCGCATTCAAGAGCGACGCCACGAGCGCCAGCGTCCTCGTTTACTGTCTCCCTTGCCTGTTTCTCCTAGATCTCCTCCCTCGGCTCTTCCTGCGTTGGACACTCCCGAACCGATGCAAATCGGTAGCCAACAGCTTTAGGCAACTGAGAGAACACGCCGCCGAGATGAGGGACTCTGCTACTACTGCGGCTCTCCGAAACACCAACTACGTTACTGTTGCCTGAAACCGGGAAACGAGAATGCCCAGTAAAGGTAGAGGGGCATCTACTGGGTACCATTCGCCTTGCCCCTCGTCCCCAAAGAGCTACCGAATAGAAACCTTCTTCCCATAACTCTTCTGGCTCCTAATATCAAGGTAGAGGTTGAAGCCTTCATCGACTCCGGGTCTGGTGGCAACTTTTGGATCATGACTATGCTTGCAATAATCGAATCCCGTTAGTCAAGAAGAAGTCGCCCATTGGCCTAGAGGCTATCGACGGCCGACTGCTTCAACCAGCCTTCATTATTTGGGAATCTATTCCCCTCACCATGACCACCGCGGATGGTCAAACTGAAATCATCATCTTCGATGTCTTTCACTCCCCCACCGTCCAGGTCATTTTGGGACTGCCGTGGCTCCAGCTTTATAACCCACGGGTTGATTGGACGAACGAACTATCGATCCAGTGGGCTCCTACCTTGGAGAAGACGGTCTCACCTCCCGTTACCATGCTCGCTGGTCTCAACGCCTCCAACCTTCTCTTTCTTCCCTGCCAGAGGTATACCATGACTTTTCAGATGTCTTTAACAAGATCCAGGCTGAAGTTCTTCCTCCTCATCGTTCGTACCACTGTCCCATCGAAATAATTCCTGGAACCACTCTCCCCAAGTCTAAATCATATCCCTTGTCTGTCCCAGAGACCGAATCTATGGCGATCTACATCGAGGAAAACCTTAAGAAAGGGTTTATTCTGAATTCCATTTCCCCGGCTGCTCTTTAAGGATGGCTCTTTAAGACCCTGCATCGACTATCGTGGACTTAACAAGATTACAGTCAAAAATCGGTACCCTCTTCCTCTAATTTCCAAACTCTTCGACCGGCTCCAGGGAGCCTCTATATTTTCAAAACTTGACCCGAGAGGAGCCTACAACCTCATCTGAATACGAGATGGTGACGAATGGAAAACTGCATTTAATACGCGTTCAGGTCATTATGAATACCTGGTGATGCCGTTCAGCCTCTGCAATGCTCCTGCCGTCTTCCAAGAATTTATGAATGATGTCTTCCGGGAAATTCTGGGAATTTTCGTCATCGTATATTTAGACGACATCCTCATATTCTCCAAGAACCTGGAAGAACACATTCGTCACACTAGGGTGGTCCACTCACGTCTGTGTGCTAATCGCCACACTGCGAAGATGGAGAAATATATTTTCCACCAATCTTCCACAGTCATCCTTGGCTATATAATCTCCAATACGGGTTTCACCATGGATCCTGAGAAATAGAAGTCTGTTTTGGATTGGCCGCTGCCGAATTCCCTAAAAACTGTTCAGCGATTCCTTGGTTTCTCTAACTGCTATCGGAAATTCATCAGTAATTTCTCCACTATCGCACTTCCCATTACGGCTTTGACCAAGAAAGGTGCTGATCCCATAGCATGTTCATCCAAAGCCATCAAAGCCTTCGAGTTCCTCATAAAGGCTTTCATCTCCGCCCGCATCCTTCGGCATCCGGATACAGCTCTTCTTTTCACACTGGAGGTAGATGCTTTTGACGTGGGAGCCGGGGCAGTACTCTCACAAAGATCCTCTCCACAAGAAAAACTCTATCCATGTGGATTTTTTTCCAGTAAATTCGCTTCTGCCGAGAGAAATAATGATGTCGGGAACCGTGAACTTTTGGCTACCAAATTAGCTCTGCAGGAATGGACACATCTCCTCAAGGGTACCAAAGAGCAGTAGCCATTCTCACCGATCACAAAAACTTATTATACAGAGGCGGCACACTTTATTTGACGTTGACTAGAGCCGCAAGCCGGGAGGTTTCCCGGCTGGCTTGTTTCTTTCCCTCGGCGTGCCGCGCATCATCGATGCGCGGTCACGCTTCATTGGGAGCGTGCGCGCATGGCGCGCGTGCCCAGGGCTCCCCGAGGGAGCCCTGGTGTCCCGCGATGTGGGGGATGGCGGTGGGGGGCTCCGGGGGACCCGGCGGACACGGAGAGGGGAGGAGGAAGCCCCGATCGGAGAACCGATCCTCCGAGGCTCCGGCGCGCGCCCGGGACACCTCGGCGCGCGCCCGGTTTCTGTTGCTGCCGAGACCGGGTAAAGGTCATAATAAACTCGGCCGCAACAGTATATCGAGGGGGCTTGTTGTCTAGGATCCCGCCAAGCACGTTGGGCATTGTTTTTCTCTCGTTTTAATTACACGATCTCTTATATCCTCGGTACCAAGAATATCAAGGCTGATGCTCTTTCTCGCCAATTCTCGACGGAGGAAGGATCTAACGAATCTTCTGAGACGATTCGTCCCGCAAAACATATAATTTCTGCCAATAATTTTGATATCCTGGATGAAATCAATAAAGCTCAGGCTCATATTCCTAGGAGATTTAAGGTGCCAAAAGGTTGTCTGTACCCTGCTCCATGTTTTTGCCACAAGATCCTTGAGTAGGGGCATTCTTAGATGTCTGCGGGGCATCCAGGCTTCAAGAGAACTGTGGACCTTATTAAACGGACCTTTTGGTGGCCTAAAATGAGCAAGGACATTTTTGATTTCACCAGAGCTTGAAGGTCTGTGCTCAGAGCAAGTCCGCCCAACACAAATCTTCTGGTCTTCTCCTGCCTCTTCCTATTCCAGAGCGGCCTTGGAGGCATATTTCTATGGACTTTATTGTGGAACTACCTAATTCTCACTACATGAATACGATCCTCGTTGTAGTGGACAGGTTTTCTAAGCACACACATTTCATACCCCTCAAGGGTCTTCCCAATTCAGCTACCTTGGCTGACATTTTTTCTAAAGAAATTTTCAGGTTACACGGCGTACCACTTTCCATTGTTTCTGACAGAGGTTCTCAATTTATCTCTAAATTTTGGTGAGCGTTCTCACAAAGACTTGGCATCTCCCTTCTCTTCTCCTCGGGTTACCATCCACAAACCAATGGCCAGACGAAAAGAATGAATCAAACCTTGGAGCAGTATCTCAGATGCTTTGTATCAGAATCTCAAGACAATTGGGTAGACCGATTACCCTGGGCGGAGTTCGCTATTAATTCATTGAAGAATGAGTCCACGCAAGAGTCGCCTTTTTGCATTAATTATGGGTACCATCCCAGCAGTCTTCCCCTCTCCTCCCTTCCCTCTGGTGTCCCTGCAGCGTATACTCATGTCTCCAATCTACAGAGTTCTTGGAAAAAAAATTCAAAGAGCCTTGCAAGAGTCCATTCAAAGACAAAAGACGCAAGCAGATCGGCGACATCAGGTGGGCCCAGTATACAAACCTGGAGACAGAGTCTGGCTTTCCTCAAGAAATATCAAACTCAAAACTCCTTCTCAGAAGCCGGCGCCTAGTTTCTTGGGTCCCTTCAAGATCCTCGAACGGATCAACCCGGTAGCGTATCGTCTTTCACTTCGTTCCACCATGAAAATACCCTCTGTGTTTCACGTATCCCTCCTGAAACCCTTTGTCCAAAATGTACACTTTCCGGACAGCCCTCGGAGACCTAATCCCGCCACAATACAAGGACAACAGGAATACGAAGTCCAGTCCATTCTTTTATTCATGTTGGTCCAGGGGCAGACTCCAATTCCTCGTTCATTGGAAGGGATGTGGCCCAGAGGAACGCTCATGGGTACCTTGTCATCACATCCATGCTCCAGCCCTCCTCAAACAATTTAGTCGTAAATTTCCTCACAAGCCTTGGGAGGATCGTCCGGAGTCCGATCCTCAAGGGGGGTGTACTGTAACGGATCAGGGTACACGCGCCTCTCAGCGGGTCCCCGTCACCTCTAGCTCCACGTCAGCCTCGTGCCCTGTTCCCCTGCTCCCTCAACAGCTTACCTTCTCCATGCCGAGCCGTTCCTCCGCGGCGCATGCCGCATCTGCATGCACGCAAACGGGGCGCGCACAAAGCAGCCTTACAGAAGGTGCGCACACCCGATCCTTTTACCTGCCCTCCCGTGCTGCTGGCGCCGCCCCTCATTGGCTGAAGGCTGCAGGTATCACTCCCCTGTTCCCATTCCTGCTTACCTGGACCTATCAATGCAACCACTCAGCCAAGCCTCTGCTCCACCCCTTGCTACCATTGGTCCTCCTTCCCTTATAGCCCCAGTCTGCCCTCTCCGTCGTCGCTCAGCATAGCTTCTCTGTGGCTCCTGTGTGCAGTGACTTTGCCAAGCTCTCTGTTTCAGCTCCTTGTTCCTGTCCCTGACTTCGTTTGGATTCCCTTGGTTTGATCTCGACTCGGCTTTACTACATGTACCTCTCTACTCCTGGACTCTGCTTTGGACCTCACTACACTGCTTTCTCCTGCCCCTGACCTTAGGCTCTTGGACATTTACCCTCCGACTTCTGGCACCCAGGACTCAGCAAGTATATCGTTAACCCTTTTCTCACCAGGCCCAGCAACACAATTTACCACACTCCGGGCACGCCCTCACTGCTGTGGGTGCGTGTTATACCCTTACCCACCTCAGTACTGGGGACTGGCCAGGTCTGCGGGTATACAGGCGTTACATATAGTGAGGACCTCGTAGCTTGCGAGCTCCTCAGACAAGTAGCAACTGACACTTCTAAAGAGCACAAGACACTTCACTGTTCCCTTCACCCATACCCCGAAGGCACCATGAGTAACCGCTCAGGAAGGTTCCGATCGTGGACCGGAGAGAAGGTCATGGAGAGATGTGCGGGGTATGGCTTACCGACAGATGGGCCGTCGAAGGTACAACTGGAAAAGGATTTGGAGCATCATGAGACCGCATGGTCCTACCAGAGGGGCAAGTACCTGTAGCTGCTGTGGCAGCGGCCGCTATTCAGCCCGGAGTGCAGGAGGTACCTCAAGCTCCGGGGCTGCAAGGACATGAGGAGAGTGCTGGTGACCCCCTTGTCGTGGGTGGCTTGGTGCCAGTGGTTGCTGATGAAGTAGCAACTGCGGCTGACGAGCGTGCCGTCCCTGGGCTCACTGCACTTCTAGCTACATGGGGAACGGGTGTTAGCACCGCGGAGCGGGTACAGCTCCTGACAGCAGTGCTCGGAAGAACCCACAACTCCTACCTTGAAAACGTGGAACAAGGACTTTCCCGGGCGGATCATCACAGCTTCAGCAAGTTCGTGGATGGCACAGATGAACTTGATGCATTCAAGAACAACTTCAAGATGCAGTGTTCCAGGTTCCGTATTCCAAGAAGGGACTGGGTGGTCAGACTGTGACCACTGTTATCTGGAAAAGCCAAACGGACTGTGATGGGTATTCCACGCGTGGATGCCAATGACTACGGTCATGTAAAGAGCAAGCTGCTAACCCAGTATGCTCTGACTCCTGAATCTTACAGGGGTAAGTTCAGGAGGGGGGGGGAGAAATCCCTGGGAGTCATACAGCACCTATGCCGGTCGGATGTCTTTATACAGGACTCAGTGGGTGAAAGGGAATGGGGTTACAAAATTCCATACACTGCTGGACTTATTCTTTCAAGAGCAGCTGCTGCAGCAGCTTCCCACGAACGTGAGGGCATGGGTCTATGATCAGAAGCCTCCAACCTATGAGGATGCAGCGAAAATGGCAGATGAGTATGTGGCCAGCCGAGATGCAATGAAAGACCAAGTAGCGCCCAAAGGATTAGTCCGCGCGGCCCCGGGCACTAAAACTAACCTTCAATGGAAGCACCAGCCTGCAGCAGCGAACAGCGTACCCAAGGCTGCAGCGTTCAAGCATGTGAGGCGGTGTTACTCTTGCAATAAGGTTGGACACCTCAGGCCAGATTGTCTGGACCGGTCCAAGGGACACCATCAGGGGAAACGGTCACCAGCTGCGAGGCCGGTCACCCGTGTGCGACTGGCACACACAGAGGAGCCAACTACAGCCGTGGAACCAGCCCACTGAGGGAGGAACAGCGGAGAAACTGCACTTGACAACTCGGGACCAGCAGTGGAGAGCAGTGGACATCAGGTTGCTCCAGTCGGGATGCAGCCCAACGATGTCCGGCAGAAGCATCTGCGAAAGGTGACCATCGGGGACCAGCAGGCGGATGGCTTGCTAGACTCAGGTGCCACCATGACTCTGGTTTGCCCTGATATGGTGCGGCCAGAGGATTTGCTCCCGAGCACCGGGATGCAAGTGACCATGCTAGACAGAAGACCGCGGTCACCCAGGTTGTCCGGGTCTTTTTGGACTGGGGTGCCGGACGTGGCATGTGGGAGGTGGGCATTTTGCCTGGGTTGGATGCCTAGATCTTGCTTGGCAATGACCTAGGATAAGTTACCTGCATTTTTAGAACTGAGCTGGCGCCTCTTGCAGCGATGACCAGGAGCCAGTCAGCAAGGATTGCAGCTGAACCAGCCCCTGTCCCCCTGCCTTTGAGACCTACGGTTCTGGTAGTCTCTGCGGAGACCAGACAGGTAAGCCAGACTCAGTCGCTTTCTGACACTGACATACTGTTCCCTCTACCTCTCCCCCTGACTCAGATGTGACACCCAGGGGAAGTGGCCGAGCCATTGGGGAATGGGGGGGGGGAGGGAGAGGCCCGAGCCATTGGAGAACAAGCAGGGGGGCGGTCAGCCACCCAGCCTGCAGGGGAACGGATGCCCGGACGGGGGGGGACAAGCGGATACATAAATTATGACAATACATATGCCCCCTGCTCCTCCCCTTCCACTCCCTTCTCCCCCACCTTCACCCCCCCTCCACTCCCTCCCCCTCCCTTCCACCACCTCCCCCTCCATTCCCCCCACTCCCTCCCCCCTCCACTCCCCCCTCCACTACCTCCCCCACCTCCCGCCCTCCCCTCCCTCCCTCCCCCCCCTCCACTCCCTCCCCCCCTCCACTCCACTCCCCCTCTCCACTCCCCCCTCCACTCCCTTCCCCCCTCCACTCCCTCCCCCCCTCCACTCCCTCCCCCCTCCACTCCCTCCCCCTCCACTCCCTCCCCCCTCCACTCCCTCCCCCCCACTCCACTCCCTCCCTCCACCCCTCCCTCCCTCCACTCCACCCCTCCCTCCCTCCACTTCACCCCTCCCTCCCTCCACTTCACCCCTCCCCCCCACTCTTCCCCCCCTCCACTCTTACCACCCCCCTCCATTCTTCCATCCCCCCTCCACTCTTCCCCCCCTCCACTCTTTCCCCCCCTCAACTCCCCCCCCTCAACTTTCCCCCCCTTCCACTCTTTCCTCCCCTCCACTCTTTCACCCCCTCCACTCTTTCCCCCTCACTCTTTCCACCCCCCTCCACTCTTCCCCCCCCCTCCACTCTTTCCCACCCCCTCCACTCTCCCCCCCTCAACTCTTTTCCCCACCTCAACTCTTTCCCCCACCTCCACTCTTTCCCCCCCCTCCACTCTTTCCCCCCTCAACTCCCTCCCCTTCCCCTCCACTCCCTCCCCTTCCCCTCCACTCCCTCCCTCCCTCCACTCCACCCCTCCCTCCCTCCACTCCACTCTTCCCTCCCTCTTCTCCTCCCTCCACTATACCCCTCCCTCCACTCCACCCCTCCTGCCACTCCATCCCCCACTCCACTCTTTCCCTCCCCCATCTCCTGCAACTCCCTCCCCCCATCCACTTTTTCCCTCCCCCCTCCACTCTTTCCCTCCCCCTCTCCACTCTTTCCCTCCCCCTCTCCCGCCACTCCCTCCCCCTCCACTCTTTACCTCCCCTCTCAACTCTTCCCCCCCTCCACTCTTTCCCCCCCTCCACTCTTTCCCCCCCACTCTTTCCCCCCTCCACTATTCCCCCCCTCTCCACTCTTTCCCCCCCTCCACTTCCCCCCCCACCACTCTTTCCCCCCCTCCACTCTTCCCCCCCTCCACTCATCCCCCCCTCCACTATTCCCCCCTCCACTCTTTCCCCCCCTCCACTCTTCCCCCCCCCTCCACTCTTTCCCCCCTCCACTCTATCCCCCCCTCCACCCTTTCCCCCCTCCACTCTCCCCCCTCCACTCTTTCCTCGCCTCCACTCTCCCCCCCCTCCACTCTTTCCCCCCCTACACTCTTTCCCCCCCCTACACTCCCTCCCCTCCCCCTACACTCCCTCCACTTCACCCCTCCACTCCACCCCTCCCTCCCTCCACTTCAACCCTCCCGCCCCTCCCTCCCCCCTCCACTCTTTCCCTCCCCCCTCCACTCTTTCCCCCCCTCCACTCTTTTCCCCCTCCACTCTTTCCCCCCCTCCACTCTTTCCCCCCCTCCACTCTTCCCCCCCCTCCACTTTTTCCCCCCCACTCTTCCCCCCCACTCTTTTGGCCCCCTCCACTCTTCCACCCCTCCACTCTTTCCCCCCCTCCACTCTTTCCCCCCCTCCACTCTTTCCCCCCTTCACTCTCCCCCCGTCCACTCTTTCCCCCCCTCCACTCTTTCCCCCCCCTCCACTCTTCCCCCCCTCCACTCTTCCCCCCCTCCACTCTTCCCCCCCCTCCACTCCCTCCCCTCCCCCTCCACTCCCTACCTCCACTTCACCCCTCCCTCCACTCCACCCCTCCCTCCCTCCACTTCACCCCTCCCACCCTTCCCTCCCCCCTCCACTCTTTCCCTCCCCCCTCCACTCTTTCCCCCCCTCCACTCTTTCCCCCCTCCACTCTCCCCCCCACTCCACTCTTCCCCCCCCTCCACTCTTTCCCACCCTCCAGTCTTTCCCCCCCCTCCACTCCCTCCCCTCCCCCTCCACTCCCTCCCTCCACTCTTTCCCTCCCCCCTCCACTCTTTTCCCCCGTCTCCGTCTAAGCCAAGCAAGGGGTCTGATTACTTCTTGTGGCACCGCAAGCTCCTGTATAGTGAGCTAGGGACCACCAGGTTAGATGAGGTATGGACAGGGAAGAGACAGCTAGTGGTACCCCGGTAGTATAGGCAGCAGTTGTTGCAGGTAGCCCACTCCATTCCAGTAGCAGGGCATCAGGGGGTCGCTAGGACACGACCCCAGCTGTTGCAGCATTACTAATGGCCGGGGGCATCCAGTGAGGTGGCAGAGTTCTGCCGATCCTGTGATGCCTGCCAGCGAGTAGGTAAGGCGGGTGACCGTGTGAAGGCACCCCTGAACCTGTTACCAGTAATAGGGGAACCCTTTCAGCGGGTAGCTATAACCTTGTGGGACCTCTCATGGTTCCCAGCTGGTCCGGGAAGCGCTACATCCTCACTGTGGTGGATTTTGCCACCCGTTACCCTGAGGTGCTTGCCACTATTGATGCTAGGGCAGAAGCTAGGGCTCTGTTAACCTTTTTTTCTAGGGTAGGTTTCTCTAGTGAGATCCTGACCGATCAAGGGTCGCAAATTATGTGTGAATTGCTCCAGTGTCTCTGGGATGCGTGCGGGGCGAAGCATCAGCGCACAACCCCTTATCACCCCCAAACCAACGGACTATGTCAGAAGTTCAATGATACCCTGAAGCAGATACTTTGAACCTTTATAGAGGCAGAGGGAAAAGACTGGGAGATTCACCTGCAGCACTTGCTGTTCGCATACTGAGAGCTACCGCAAGAATCTACAGGCTTCTCTCCATTTGAGCTGCTATATGGTTGCAGGGTATGGGGACCTCTGGACCTATTCTGTGAGGGATGGGAGGGGGGACTACCACTACTCCAAAAATAAAACAGTGGTAATTTTGGATTTTCCTTATATACGCTCCTGGTATTTGAATGAAGCCAATAGGATATTGAGTGATGCCAATACTTATCAGATCCTAGACCACAACCCCACTAATCCCTTTTTCAAGCAGCTACAAGATCTTTTATTAAGAGGGGAAAATTCAGGAGTTTTAACTGACAACGAATTTAAATTTTTATGTAAGGAAAAACCAAAATTACCACTGTTTTATTTTTTACCTAAAATTCATAAAGATATTTTAAATCCCCCTGGTAGACCCATCATATCAGGTATTGACTCGCTGACTAGTAACCTATCCCAGTATATCGATTGTTTTTTTTCAAAATATGTATCTAGTTTTAAATCTTATATTAAAGATACCACCGATATCATAAGAATTTTAAATGAAAAAAAATGGGAGGACCATTATATTCTGGTCACGGCTGATGTATCAGCCTTATATACATCAATTAACCATATTGATGGGATAGAGTCAGTGAGAAAAATCTTGGAAAGGGATACAGAAATGAATAAAGAACAGGCAGACTTCATACTAGAAGCTATTCGTTTTATTTTAGAAAAATGTTTTTTCTGGTTTAACAACATATATTATCTACAGAAGTGTGGCACTGCCATGGGGATGAGATTTGCACCGAGTTATGCAAACATTTTCATGGGGATATGGGAAGAGGAGTACATAGAACCCCCCCATGAACTCGGTGCAAATCTTGTCTCATGGCATAGATTTATCGATGATGTGTGTTCGTCTGGAAAAGGAGTGAGGAACAGCTGATAAGATTTTTTAAGGCCTTGGAAGCACGAAATTGAATTTTTAGATTTAGTCATTTTTATAGAAAATAGGGAGTTGAAAACTAAAACCTTTTTTAAAAAGGTGGACAGCAATAATTTTATATTTCAAAATAGCTGTCACAATCCCCAATGGATTAAAAACATCCCATATGGCCAACTGAGAAGACTCAAACGAAATTGTAGTGAGGATAATATGTATCAGCAACAATATAAAATTCTCTTAAACCGATTTAAAGATAGAAATTATGACGAAAACACACTAAAAAAAGCAGTTGAAAAAGTCAATTCTGTTCAAAGAAAGAATCTCCTTGAGGATAAACCTAAAGATTTAACCAGTAACAGCAAATTTAACATGTCTTTCCTTACACCTTATAATAAGGATGCCAATGAAATCAAAAAGGTCATTTGCAAACATTGGCAAATTTTAAAAAATGATCCTGTTCTTAAGGATCATATTCTTGATATCCCGAATGTTTTATTTAAAAGAGCACCTAATTTAAAAAGTAAGCTGGCACCCACCACGTTTAAGGTATTAAAACCTGACAAACAAGGGACATGGTTGGAGAAACCATCAGGCTTCTTTGGATGCTATTCTTGCACTGCATGTAAATATAAAGCAAGTGATAAACTTAAATTTAGATCAACAACAACAGGAGAATCTTTTAAAGTGGAAAGCTATATAAACTATATAAACTGTAAATCAGATTTTGTGATCAATTTATTACAATGCACTTGCGGGTTACAATATATTGGTCGTACATCAAGACCATTACGAACCCGAATTTTAGAGCATGTAGGAAATATAAAAAAAGGCTTTATCACACATAACCTGTCTAAACATTTCCGAAACTTCCATAATTCTGATCCAAAATGTATGCACTTTATGGGTATTGAACAGGTGACCACACATTGGAGGGGGGGCAATAGGATGAATAGTCTAGCCATAAGAGAAACTCATTGGATCCATAAAATGCAGACTTTGGCCCCCCTTGGTTTAAATGTGGATATAGATATAGGGGCCTTTTTAATTTAGAAGTTTTAATTTAGAAGTTTTTATCCCTTCATTATCTATCATGTTCCTTTATTGATTTTTTTAGAAAAATTTCTTATGACATAATTTTAACTTTATTTGAATCATTATTTTTATAAGTCCTGTGTCCATTTCATTTTATTTATTTATATATTTCATTGTTTCATCTGTATTAGTAACTACGTCTTATCTCTCCTCTTCCTCCAGCCATCAATCCATTTTATATATACATTCATGTATTTATATACACTGGCGACACACTTTATTCGAGCTCGGCTAGTCCCACGAATTCGGGTATACCCGGGTGTATTGAGGTTTGTGACTGTTTTCTGCCCGAATGCATTGGGTTATTTTCCAGGCAGGGATTGAAGCATTTTATTCCCGCTGGCTGCAATACTGCACAGTATATATATATATACTGCATTACAATTCATGAATTTATGCCATCTGGTAGACACGCGAAGCATTGCAGCCTATTAAATCCTAATCATTATCATTTAACAGATCAGCCGCCCGTCAGCCAGGCATGAACCCAGGCTGGGAAGGCAAACGCAACGGGGCTTGTCAGAGGTGAGGAGCGGCGCATTCCAGGTATCTGCCAGGTACATACTGGGTATTTGCTCGAATAAAGTGTGTCGGTGCAGTATGTCTATAACTTATTCCTCTAATTATCATTCATTGGGTATTTTTCTACCATTTTATATATTTCTAGACTTAGACATACATTTTAATTTAATTAATTATGTTTTAACATTTAATAAAGATCATTGTATTAATTTCGTGTATAAATCAGCTATCCACTGGGTTTTTGACCTCGTGCTATGTATGAGCACTGAGGGGGTTAATCTAACATCAGATTCTTTAATTGATGGGCATATATAAAGCATCATGATAATCCCCTGCTATTACAACTCCTGACGAAGCAATCAGCGAAACGCGTAGAGTTGCAGCAGAGAACTTGAGATTGGAAAGACTAGCAAGCTTGGAGCTGATACCAGACACAGTTGGAACTTCCGCCCTTAGCTGTGACGCGGTAGCAGGAAGTGACACGAAGGCAGTGACGCACGCGGAAGTACACAGCAAGGAGCGAGTGAGACGCTGTGAAGCTGCTTGCACCGGTCCTCCAGATACATCTGCGGTTCTCTCCCCCACCCGATTTTATTTGGGAAAATGTGAGTTCATTATACTTGTGATGATTTTGCATTATATCCAGTTCAAATAGTATGCACTATCGTGGTCTCTTTTATTTTTATTTCCATATCCTACCTACCTATTGAGGGTTATCCTGGTCTTATCGACTAAAGGGCTCCAGTCAGAGAGAGAAGGATCTCTGACATGCGATACTATACGGCGATTCTTGTGAGTTCTATTCCTAAAGATTATTAAGAACATTAGCAGTGATTACAGTCTGCACTATATATGTTTTATTTCTTTTACATATATCACGATTGTTCTTCTGCGCTCCTCCTCATCTCCAAGCAAAGAAATTACCTGTACCTGGGATTTGGAACTGTCCACCAGAGGAAGTTGAGCTGCGTTATACACATTTTATATTACCTATTCATAGTTTGGTGTAGGGTGTATTTGTGTTTTTTTTTTGTGTGTTTCACATATAACGCTATTTGTCATTATTATCACTTGGGAAGCGCCCTGTCCAATCACCACTCCTCCTCCCCCTCTTTTATGCCCTATTTATATGGCAGACCATTCACTGTAATAACTGACCACAATCCCTTGAGTTGATTACAGAGGGTGTCGGGGGAAAATGCTAAACTTTTGTGCTGGAGTCTTGCCTTACAGGAGTTTGACTTTACCATCCAGCACAAGAAAGGAAGTGAGCATGGCAATGCTGATGGCCTTTCCCGCCAGGACAACCCTCAGGACATACTAACTTCAAGAGCTGTTAGGGCAGCCCAGCCACCGGATGACGTGGTCAGGGCAGCCCCTCTCTTTGAGTGGGATAGGTGTGGAGAGGAGGGAGGTGATCAGGCCTGAATAAAGGTATTATACCCGGCTGGTCATCCTCCCCTCGCATTGGAAATGAAGAAGTTAAACGTATTTGCCATGCATTGCTGTGTTTCCCATGTCCCAGCAATTTTTACCCCCCATTTGCAGGCCATTCCCTGCCTGCTGTGTTAAAAGACAAAATGCATTGCCTGTTATACCCTTTCACAGAAACAAGATGGCGTAGTGAGCGCCCAACGCTAGCGCTGATTGAAGAAGCGTGGCAAAAGTTTAAAGGGCCGTCTGTGAGATTATCCATTACTGTCGGTTTGATCCGTAACCACAAGTTAAGTGAATGAGTGGTTGCGGTTAGAATCTCAAGTGTATTACCGATCAAATGTATCCGTCCCTTGTTAACTTTGGAACTTGAAAGGCAGAAAGTCTATTGCCGTGGGAAGCGGGTCAATTGACGTGAGAAGTACGGGAACTTCGCTTCCCAATGCCCAGCTTTTCAATTACAAAGGCTAACTCGGGAACGAGAGCACCCAGCACCCTGATATTTGGGATGCAATTATTATTAAATACAACATGCACCCACATATAAAATTACAGTTGTAGCACAAGGAGAACATGATGTTTTAATAAAGTGTGTAAAAACTGCAGATTTAAAATGTAAGGCAGGATGTGTTCTGTAAGCCCGGGAAAGAATTCCTTAGACATACAGATGTGATATGGGTGAATGAACTGGGCCTGCACTTCAAAGGGGTTTCGCTGAATTTGCGAGCCCCAGTCTAAAGAAGTGTCAGGGATGAAAAGGCCCAGAGACCCATAATGTATTCACGGCCGGCATTCTGATGTATAACAGATGCCGGACCATTGACACCTCTGGGCCAAATCTCAGACTCGGCGGCGCCAAGGTATGGGTGAATCCCAGGTATGCTAAGTGGCATGGGTGTCAAACTGACCCATGTGCTTTGCACACCGGAAAGCCTTTTTGCCCAGTCTTATGAACTGTGGGCAACACGGCTATTGGTGGGTTAAATTGTACCCACGAGGGGAGTGGGTCCACATGTTGCAGATAGCCTTGACCAGTCTATAACTGCAGCTCCCGAGGTATCCCCGGGGTGATTGTTGTTCGTGATTTTCGATCCATGATGTAAAGACGCAAGACTTTGTTCCAGCACAGCGGCAACTGGTCCCGGAGAGAAGGAGTTAATAACAATGTAACTAAGTATTTGCCCCAAACTTCGGAATTCGTTAGCCCTGGTGACTCTTGAACGAATTCTAACGAATCTCTATTAAATTCTTTGAGGTGGCTGAGATATTAGATTGGCAACTTACGATCTGGGCACGGGACCTTTAAATCAAGACTGCATTTCTTGCGCTTGCAGGCAAAGGGCAATTTATTATGTTCCCTTATCCCAGTAAGTGTTGTTTTACGTGTATTCTGCAGATGTTGTGTGTTTGTCTATTAAGGAAATAAATAACAATTTATTTTGCAACTTTCTCTGTTCAATCGAGTACCCAGAAATATAAATGTGTTGATAAAGTTGATGTCCATCGTGACAGTGCACTGTAACATGATCGGGGAATTTTCAAGCCTGGGAACCTGAGAGACCAAATGGCTAACAAGTTGGTTCCAGCAGATCTGGTTTGGTCCGGAATTGAAAGCAAAACTTGCCCCCAGAAGTTTGAAAGCCATTAGAGCTGGAGGGTTGTGTGAAGTATCCATGTTCTGGGATGAATACAAGCCATTCTGGCAAGTAGTCATCTTCCTAGACGTAGAGGCACCTAACCCCGCAGGTGGCTTCTGAATAATTAGTGGCAATGGTGGAAAACTCACAAATGCCCTTATTATATTCTGAAGAATCCACTGCCTGGCTTTGGAATATTGGCAGGCAGCTGATTGGCTGGTTATAAAATTCCCACGCTTGGATTGGCTGTTTTATTTCATGAATGAATATGAAATACTATAAGAAACCCAGCAGCCAATCCAGACCTCAGATTCTAAGCGCCAAGACAGTAGTGGCAAATTTGAAACAATCAAAATATGCTCTGTGAGAAATACCAGCGACCGGCTTCAGAGATTTTCAAGTCAATACATTTTCTAAGTCAAGCTTTCCAGGGACAAGTTCTCAGAATAGAACGTAGAGGTCGTAGCTGTAACTACAAGCTGAAAAGAGTACCAGGGCATTTGGTACTATCTCCCCGTCAAGGGATATTCAGCAGCTCTGGAGCGGATACAGTGGTGCTGTCTGCTAATTCATGCTGAATTGAGTTCCAAGACCTATGCGGTATATCCCGGTAACCTAAAGACTTTGTTTTAAGGACTATCTAAGTTAGGAAAGGTTAGTTTTTTAACCAAGATACCCAAGTAAGTGTGTTTCCTCTTGTTATTTGTAATTCACTGTGTGTACATCTGTTTCTATGGAATAAATTACAATTTGTTTTACTTCTTGGTTTTGCTCAATTAATGATCCCGGTATAAAGGTGTAAATTACCTGGTCTACCATGACACTGACTGACTATTCAATGAAATTGAAAACTTAATTCAATTTGTACTGTAATGATAATAAACTGTTCGAAATATTTTAAGATTAATCAAATATTCATTGTGGAGAGCACACCTAAATTGCATCTCCTTTAAAGGCAATTTAAAAATAATTTCTTATATTGCTGACTAGTTCATAATAGTATATGGACTTAGAAATTGTGGGACCTATATGTCTATAAAGTGTTATGAACTAGTCAGCAAAATGAGAATTTATTATTAAATTGCCTTTAAAGGAGATAACGAAAAGGGAAATTGGTATGCATAACTATCTTTTATTAAGTAAATGTAAACATACAGTTAAAAGAATCTGAATTTCTAGACGATAAAAAATAAAAAGGAATTGAATATTTATAGACCCAATGTTAGGTGAGAACAAAGTAGTATAGGAAACATTTTATGCAAATAAGCAGCATGAAAAGCAAATAGTACATAAGTTGAACAAAAAGAAAAACATGGGCAAATTAAAATAAAAAACAATCTTTAGTCATGTAGTCAATTTTATTGCCCCTGTTGAAACATTCATTTTTGAAAAAAAAAAAAAAAACCTTTTAATAATTGCACATCACTTGTCACGTGTCAACATTTGCATCAATGGCACTGTGTCAAATATTTTTTTAGATGACATGCTACGTTTAATGCACAGTGTCACTTTGACACGTACATTAATGCTGGCTACATCGCTAACAATGGTGCCAAAGGAAATGTATGCAAGGTGAATAATAAACCTTGGAGAAGTGCACACAATAGCACAGGGAACAAAAACTGCTCAGTTTTCAGATTTAGGGTAGTCACACGTAAGAAAATTGGAAATAATGAAAATGCTTCTAATTATAATCCTGATTTTCTGCATTGCTGACACTCCAGGGCATGTAATAAAATGTACAAATGGTAAATAGTGTAGATGACAACATTTGTAATGTACAATATACATGTAAGCATACTTCAGTGATGCAGATTAAATAGAAAAATAGCAGAATACTAGGAAATAATGATCTTAATAATGCTCAATGTATTTTATTTAGACATGTACTTTCTTTGTTTAACACTTATAAATATATATATATATCGCCGGAAGAAGAAATCAGTGTATCTCACAAACTCACACAAATAAAGCATTTTGTTAGCCACAGATAAGTATCATCTATTCATTCTTGAATATATATATATATATATGGGAAAAAGGGAAGAGAGAGCGCACGCCCATAGCGTAAAATTGTATTTTAATGAGGGGAGGGGGAAAGGGGGGTAAAAAATGCACTCACAAGTGTACAATAAAATCTAGCATTGCGTGATATAATCACCACCATCCGGTTAGTGTCTGCAGCGTCTTGGGTCAGTCCCAGTCTTGCAGTATCAGGATCGTAGTCCCAACAGATATCCAGGGCAGATGGTATTCAATACAACTGTATTAGAGTCCTGGAAAATGGCTCCGTGTAGTACAGGCTTCTGCAGCAGTTGCGCATGGATCAGTCCGTTCCAGCGCTCGGTGATGACGTCAGTGTCAATGCGTCTGACGTGATGACGCTCCCTGACGCGTTTCGTCACTTTCGGGTAACTTTCTCAAAGGCTCTCTCTGAGGCACGTAGACTCCTGGGTGACCTTGCCTCCTACACCTTACTAGAGTCCGATCCAGTGGACTCCTACCAGTTGTCATTGAGGGAGCTCCTTATTACTGCACTGGGTGATGGTATTATCTCAAAATCTGAGTTTAAGTTTTTATATTCCTCACATCCCCGCACTCCCATTTTTTATCACTTACCTAAAGTGCACAAATCCCTATCTAATCCCCCTGGCAGACCCATAGTATCGGGGGTGGAGTCGATGACATCGAGCCTGTCCCAATATGTTGATTATTTTCTTCATCCCTATGTAGCTTTGCTCAGGTCCCATGTTAGGGACACGCTCCATGTCATCGATTCCATCTCCGAAATTAGGTGGAAATCCACCTACCTATGGGCGACATGTGATGTCACATCACTTTATACCTGCATTGAACATGCCAAGGGGTTGGAAGCCATTAAATACTGGTTAGATAGGGATTCACTTTTTCCAGAAAAACACAAGAATTTTATTTTACAATGCATTCACTTTATCCTCACTCACAATTATTTTTTATTTGAAAATAATTTTTATCTACAAATCTATGGAACGGCCATGGGTACGAGATTCGCTCCCAGCTATGCCAACCTTTTTTTGGGGCACTGGGAGGAGTCCTTTGTGTGGCAGAACACCTTGCTTGGGGCGGGTCTCGTATACTATGGCCGTTTCATAGATGATATCATTATGATTTGGGATGGGGAAGAATCGGTGTTATCTGGGATTTTGAGTTCCTTCAATGACAACTTGTTGGGACTAAGATTTACATTTGAGATCAGCAAACTCTCCACTGTTTTTCTGGATCTGGCTCTTAGTACAGACACAGACTTGAATATTATCACCACCACACATTTCAAGACTGTGTCTGTAAATAGCTATGTTCATGCGTCCAGCAACCACCACAAACAGTGGCTCAACAATATTCCCTTGGGGCAGTTCCACAGAATACGTAGGAACTGCACTAGGTATGTTGATTTTAAGAGCCAGTCTGCCATACTTGGAAAGAGGTTTCTTTCCAAAGGGTATGATCCGGTTCTGATTTCAGACTCTTTCAACGAGGTGAGTTCATCTGACAGATCAACCTTATTGAATCAGTTAAAAAAATAAAGTAAATAAGGGGATTCGCCTCGGTTACGATACTCCAGTGGTTCATTCAGAGATGGAGGCACCGACATGTAGGTTTATCACTAACTACAACCAGTCCTTTAGATCTATTAACAAAATTCTAAATGATCACTGGTCTGTTCTTAAGTGCGACCCATATCTAGGACCTACCTTGCTCGAAAGAGCGAGGGTGATATATAGGAAAGCTAGAAACATTAAAAGCATTTTAGCTCCCACTAGATTGAGGTCCTCTTCCACTTTAACTACTGCTAAACTCCATAAGGGCCCACTTGGAAACCACTTATGTGGTCGCAGTCGATGCACCACCTGCAGGCATCTCCTGAATCAGGCTCAGGTCTGTTCTTCCACCAGAGGTACCACTCATGCTATTAAAAGTTCCATTAACTGCCTCAGCACATATGTAGTATATCTGATCCAATGTGGATGTAATTTAAAATATGTGGGACGCACCACCAGGACTCTTGGAACGCGGTTCCTGGAACATAGGAGAAATGTCATCAAAGGTCTCAATAATCATAGTTTATCTAGACATTTCAAAAATTTCCATCAACAAGATCCTAAAACTATGAAAATAATGGGAATTGAGAACCTCTCTCCAAGTATTCTTGGTGGTGACCGGTTTAAAACCCTGTGCAGGCGGGAAACTTTTTGGATCCACCAATTGGGCACTCTAAGCCCGGGTGGACTCAATGAATGTCTCGATGTGAGTACATTCATATAATGGTTCCTTGGACGTCTCCTCCTGCTAGATTTCCTCTGCCTTCTGCCATCTTCTGTCTGGTTCTCTCCTTGGGGTACATAGACCCCACATCCCCATCCTATTCCTTCTCCCCCCCTCTCCCCCCCCATTCCCCCCCCTCCCTTTCACACCCTCCCCCCTCCCCTCCCCATGTTCCATTTTCCCGGTCCTCTCCCCCTCCCCTCCTTTCCCCCCCCACCTTCCTCTCCCCATCCCTATCCCTGCCCCTACCCCTCCTCCTGCCTCGGAGCAGGGGTCATTACCATTTTTCCAAAAATTTTAATCTTATTTTTATATATATTTTTTGATTTAGTATTTTCATTTCAATTATATCTTTTTAATTGATATTTTTCCTTGAATAATCATTGATTTATTAGGTAATATTATGTATGGGTTTTATGGTTCGTTCGATTAACACAGATATACACTTTAAACCACATTATTATATATTTACACACCCCAGTCACATTTTCCCAGTACTTGGAATTAGCCCCATCATTAGATACACATATAATTCATTCAATGTATATATTTTCACTGAGCACAATATTATATCATGAGTTTATTTATTTGCACTAATATACTTGGATTAAAACTTATATATATATATATACCACTACATCTTGTTTTATTCAAACACCCTTATTCCTCCTGACAGCTGGCTCTGTCCGTGGCATAGAGACCATACATGTTCGTCATATATTTTTTATGTATATTTTTTATATATTTTTTTTTTTTACATATATATTTTTTATGTATGGCTTTGTTAACATAGGTCATTAGAATATTCTCCATTCAAGGGGTTAACTATTTGTCAAATCACGTATTGAGTCTGCAATTATATAGATTATTTATGTATGTGTTACTTATCGTCATGGTCCCTGTGATAATTGGATGTTGTATTGGCACTATTGTTTAATACTGAATGAATATAGGGGGATCTCTATTTGGTTCATTTTTGATCATAGACCTCTAGATAATATAGTAAGTCATTATAAATTGGTAGTCTTCTATTTTTCCATTGTTTCTATGATGGACCTATTTGATATTGGCTTTATTGTTGTGAGACATGAGAGGTAGTTCCCCTTGGATTCATTTATGGTGAACTATCTGATTGATGTTATATACTGTGTACTATCTATCTCCATTTCCAGCAAGTTTTAACATGTAATTTTGGGCATTTGCACATATGTATTAGCACCGAGTACCTTCAGCTGAGAGAGGGGGGACGTTCAAAGTAATTGATATGATCAGGTTGTGTATTTAAATACCGGACCTTCCCCTTCTCCACACTTCCCTTTGAGAAAGTTACCCGAGAGTGACGAAACGCGTCAGGGAGCGTCATCACGTCAGACGCATTGACACTGATGTCATCACCGAGCGCTGGAATGGACTGATCCATGCGCAACTGCTGCAGAAGCCTGTACTACACGGAGCCATTTTCCAGGACTCTAATACAGTTGTATTGAATACCATCTGCCCTGGATATCTGTTGGGACTACGATCCTGATACTGCAAGACTGGGACTGCCCCAAGACGCTGCAGACACTAACCGGATGGTGGTGATTATATCACGCAATGCTAGATTTTATTGTACACTTGTGAGTGCATTTTTTACCCCCCTTTCCCCCTCCCCTCATTAAAATACAATTTTACGCTATGGGCATGCGCTCTCTCTTCCCTTTTTCCCTTAGATTCACTGTGGACGTGGTTTGTCCACACTGAGAGCTGCCGGAGACCCTCTATACCGGAACGCACATCAATATTGGACTTATCTTTGAGGACTGGTTTTTACACTCTCTTTTCTCTTGTTTTTGATAAAATCATTTTTCTTGTATTTTTAACAATTCATTTTTATGTTTATGGTTTACAGTTTTAATATTGATCTGTGTTACTAATTATTTTTTACTATATAGTTTATACCGTTTATTCACATTTTATTTAATTTTATTTTATTTTATTTAGTTTATTCACTTTACTGATCTACCATAATAGAGGTGCTGCTTTTTTCTTTTTCTGCTTGTTACTGCTGCGGCCGAGTTTATTCGAGCATTTGCCTGGTCTCTGCCGCAGCAGTAACCAGGCGCACGCCGGGATGTGCCTGGAGCGCGCCGAAGCCGCTCAGGAGCGCCCTCCGATCGGGGCTTTCTCCTTCCCGCTGCCGGGTTCGCCGGGTCCCCCGGAACCCCCTGCCGCCGTCCCCCACATCGCGGGACACCAGGGCTCCCTCGGGGAGCCCTGGACGTGTGTGCAGGGGGCGCAGGCACCCGATGACGCGTGACCGTGCGTCGATGACGTGCGGCACGCCGATGACGCGCGGCATGCCGAGGGAGTGCGGCTAGCATGCCGGGGCATCCCCCGGCTTGCGGAGCTAGCCGCACTCAAATAAATCTGGTCGCCTCTGTATATATATATATATATATATATATATATATATATATATATATATATATATATATAAAGCTCAACCCCGTTATAACGCGATCCGTTACAACGCAAAGCTGCTTATAACGCGATGCAAGCGTGGCTCCCAATTTTCGGAATTATGAATACTTTACAACACGAATATTGGTATCTTAAATACTTTATTGTACAATGCATACAATTGGACCCCAAGAACAGCCTTATAAGGGGGTTGAGCTGTATATAGATAATGGATGAATAAACAGTGCCTGTTAAGGTGATCAGCCAAATAGTGGTCTCCCAGACCCTCAACAAATCACCAAATAACTTTGCCATCACAGATGACCTATATCAACCAATAAAGAGTGCAAAAAAAAATGTGGTACTGCAAGTTCATGCAGGAATAGAGATTAGCGAATGTTTCAAAATTCTTCGCTGTTTAAAAAAAATGATTTGCAGAGGGATATGTGTAGACAGTTTGGACAATTACAAATTTGGGCGAATGCTCCATAAGGTGCCATAATGTTCTCTTCCAGAAAATGTCATATTATCATCCATGTGAATGATGTAACACTCCATTCGGCCAAATGTTGAAGACCCTGAAATATACATTTTGTGGTGGAGAGGCGGGTGAATCGAAAATTATCATGCTACACATGAAGGTAGGTGAATGTTACTTTTTAAACCAAAGTCGTGAATAACTGCATATGTGAGTAAACAACATTTTCATAGAGAATTTGAATGTTGGGGAAATATTTGCCCATCTCTATTCATGAAATATATTATCAATACATTAATTAAGTCCATAAATATTTCATTTTTTTGAGCAACTTCTTCAGTTCAGGACTTTAAGAAAATCTAGTGAAATGTTGTTTGTGTTAATTGAATTTTGATTCAGTACAAATCCTGTATGCCATACAGCAAAACTTGGTATACAGTAAATATATCACAGTATACTGTAATTTAATCTTCTGCTACAACAGTTTTCAGCACAAAATTATCCTACAGGTATCTACCGTTTTCATTTTTTTCTGTCTGAGCTTAATATATTTGAATTATTTCACCATCTTGCCATTATGTATCTATTGTGAAATGAGAAGTGTATTAGATTGAGAGGAAATTGTAGTCAGTAATAATTCAATTACCATGTTTGTTGCACATGAAGGAGAACACCAATAATAAGCATTTAAAGTAGGAAACAATATTGTGGTCAACTTAGAGAAAGGTGTTAATTCTTTATTATTAATAACAGCAATAATATTTTAGCTAAAATTAGAAAAAAAAACAATTTAGAATGAATATTACCTAGTTTAAAACATTATAATAAGAAGGATGCAGCTATATTATTAACTGAGGGTTTAACATTTAATTTTGAGATACAATCTGTCAACCTACAGTAGGAAGTATACTGTAATACGTAAAGAGAACATGGTCATTGTATGATCATATTGATTTTGTAAAGAGTAACCTTTTAAATTAGCTATTTTTAGACTGGATGACAGGGTCTTTCAATCAAATAACACTGCCACATTTTAGAATGTCTCCTTTGGCAGTTGTTTCATAAAAGGAAAAAGGATAATTTTAACTAATACATAATTTATCTTTTACCGGAAAGTACTTCACTTAATGACAGTATACATAAGGAGTTATGTAGTGCTAGTTATGCTTCAATTGATGAACTTTAGTTAGACATTTCAGTAAAAGAATTGAATAGCTAACACTTATATCAAGACAGCTTTTAGGCTTCCACCAGTTCAGTCTAAATGATTTCATTTGTTAAATTATTTTAAAGTTCAGTATTTTGGGAACCTCTGTTTGCCCAATGGCTGTACAATTTCTTGTTTATATTTTGAAACTAAAGTTTAATTTATTGAATGGGTGGTGGTTCAATAATTCTTAATTATTTCAGTGATATTTTTCCCCAGGCCAGTTGATTCTGATGTTTGAGATTATTATTTGTATTTCTGAAATGAGTAGTATATTTCTGGATTCCTTCAGATTTAACATTTGTAGGTATATAATTGGATTCAGTTAATATTGTATTTTGTTTGGTTGATGAGAATTTTGATTTAGGTTTTGCTATGACATTTAGTTTTAACTTTGGGAATGATTTATTACTGCAGATTGACTAGTGTTATAACTAGTGTCACAAAAAGCACATTGTTTTATTAGATTACAATAGAAATTAAGAGTGATTTACATATTTGTAAGCAATTCAAAGTAAATATAATTGTGCTCTTTGTACCTGCTATATTTAAAGATGCATGCTTTGTATTTCTGCCAGCTAAATCAGTTGGTGTCATACTCAGGTTACAACTGATTAAGAAGGCTGTATGCAGCGTCATGACTCCTGACTTACTGTGATTGGTCTACTACCCAGCCGAATCAGTAGCTCAACTGCAGCATGCTCCAATTTTAAGTGGATATCATCACGGAGGAAGTGCCATAAATACCCTGTGCGCCCACCTCCCTATCAAGCCCCTAGACCAAGCAGTATAGAAACGTACGTCAGGGCTTGTCCTTGCTGTTTGTCCTCTCAATCCTCAACATGTTTTTGTTCCTGCATCCTCAGGAAGTAATTTTGCGGATCAGAGGTGGTTACAATGCTGATTTTGAATGCGGATTGCTTTATGGCTCTCATGGACATGGTTAGCTGAAGGCTCTACACTGGGCTAAGTATTGCCTTAGGATCTTTATACTAAAGATTCTCATCTTTGCCCATTCCTTGAGGCTATTACTTTAAATAACTTTGCTCACTTATGCTGAGCACTTTACTATTCAACTAATATCGTTCTGACTGCCTTTTAGCAGTTTGATTATGGTGCATTTTTCTGCATGATCTTTAGCTGTTGCCTCTATCATTACAGATGCTGCTGTTATTTACATCTTTACCTTTTAAAGGATTACTTCTGGGGAGAGTCTTTACCTGCCATTTATGAGATTACATAGTCTTATCCAGTTGTTATTGCTGTCAGGTTTTTAGACTTGGTTTATGCATGACCCTTGGTGCATGTTTCTAGCTCGGAGCTAGGGCATATCAGTTTAGCTAGTCTGTTTTCTTAGACTTTTTGACCGGCCAGGCATACAGGTGGGAGGCAATCTCATGCCTCACCACTCTGTGTTTATTGTTATTCACTATAAATTAGATAGTGTATACTGGTCATAGTCTATTGGTCTTACTATACACCAGGGTTGTTATGTGGTTTTGTTCACACCACTAAAGCATTTGAGATTGTTTAATTATGTATTTTTTGTGATGTGTACTTTAATAAATTTGTTATATTTTTTTGCACACCTGAGTGCTATATGTAGGATACTTTTTTCTATTTTTCCTTTTTTGTTGGCTAAATATAATGATGTAGCCATGTCCCCTTGCACCCCCTTACCTCCGATGTAGGCGCGGGGATGGGGGAGGCTGTGGCGGTGATCAGGATCACGCACATGCGCAGAGGCTTCACAGTTGTGGCGGCAATTACATACATGCTCCGCAGGGGAACTACAAGCCCCATCGTGCTTTGGGGCATAGGTCATGGGACGCAGTTCAGCCAATAGGGCTGTTAGGATCCTCTGAGGAGAAGAAGATACATTTCGCACGCTTGGAGATATGCGAGTCAGTTGAAGCCAGGACAGGCAAGGGGAAGGTAAGGTTTGAGTGTCAGCGGCACCCAGGCTAGGCCAGAGAATCCCCTTAGGTCACAGGTAGGCCCCAATCACGTGTAGCTTGTGGCTGCTTCAGGGAAGGCCCTTAGATAGGGATGCTTCCCCATTTTACTGTAATGTCAGGGACACAAGGAAGACACTGTGTGGTCACCGCGGCCTGTGGTCTGGGACCAGACCACCACGGTGTTATTAAAGACTATTAAAGGTGAGACCCTCCCCTCGGAGTTCACCCAATGCAGAGGCGGATGCCATCGCGGAGGCCCATGTCACTGGATCAGACGGATCCTTGTTGCTAAATCGGCCTCACCGAGTACTTGAGTCCTTGGCAGGTACCACAACAAAGTGAACAAACAGTTCACGGGATAGTGCTACTCCCTGCAGGGTGAGGGGCATTGGTCCACTGGACTATAGTCCTATCAGCTCTACTCAATAGGGCTGAGTCTCTCCTCTTCCTCCAAATCCATACTCTCTCTGCTCCAGCACTAGACTCACTAAAACACACAGGAGCAGCCCACTAAATAGAGACAGCCCTGCCCATCATCATATCAGCAGGCCCCTCCCCTGTGTCTCTGCCTTCCACACAGAGTCAGGGGATCTACCTCCACCAATCAAGCCAGGGCTTGAAGCGGGGGAAACCCATGACAACTACTGGTGGCAGGCCCTTAGCAGGACTTACACCAGTAGGAGAAAGATATATAGCCCAAAATCTTACCAGGGCTACATAACCAAAAAATACCAGGTGCAGAGTGGAGATAGATAAATCTATGAAACGCTAGAAGAAATGACCACAGGGAGTCACTCAGGCTCCTAATAACTGCACTCACAGTATATAGAGGAATATAACAAGTATGGAAAAACAGTACAGTAACTGATACCAAAACCCCTCTAATAGGGGTAGACCACAATAAGGTCCCACAAAACCACTAAACACAAGAACAAAAACAATAAACCTTTATTAACTGTAAAATCCGACGCTAAACATGACAAAATATATACAGTGATGGTTAAAACCCCCAGCGGCGAAACCAATGCGAGGTTCAATTCGAGATGTCTCACTCTCAGTTCCCCACTGGTCGTTCTAAGGTGGCTTACATCTACGCATTGCTTACCGTTGACGCTCTCGCTTGGGCTTCTCCCCTCTGGGAACTTAAGAGCGAACTAACCCAAGATTATCCTAAATTCAGGCGCGAATTTCAGCAAGTATTTGATACTCCTGCATGGCGCGAGACAGCCACATTCTCTCTATTCCATATTTCACAGGCCCGAAGATCTGCTGCCAAGTACGCAATCGAGTTCCGTACTCTCACCGCAGAGACCCAATGGAATGATGAAGCACTCGCCACCGCATATTGGCACGGACTCTCTGACACCTTGAAGGATGATCTTGCTACTCATGCCCGGCCTTCTTCCCTGGAGGAGTTGATTACTCTGAGCGTACGCATGGACCAGCGTACCCAGGAGCGACGGCTCGAGAGACACTGTTCCCGTTCTCTTCCTTTCTCTGTTGTCTCTCACAGGTCGCCTACGTCACCCCTCCTGGCACTGGATGCCCCGGAGCCGATGCAAATCGGTAGCCAACAACTTCAGGCAGCGGAGAGAATGCGACGCCGTCAGAAGGGACTCTGTTTCTACTGTGGTTCTTCGGAACATCGTCTCCAGAATTGTCCCCTGAAGCCGGGAAACGGGAACACCCAGTAAAGGTAGAGGGGCTTCTACTGGGTACTGTCTCTCCTTGCCCCTCTCTCCCTGAAAATCTCCCAAAGAAGTTTATGCTTCTTGCCACTCTGGAGGGTCCTGACCTTTTCCTGCAGGGAAAAGCTTTCATTGATTCTGGATCTGGTGGTAACTTCTTGGACCAAACCTTCGCCTCTGAGAATCAAATCCCTATGTTTAGAAGAAAAGCACCTACAGTGGCGTCCGCCTTTAGTCTAAATCGGCTAGATCCGCGATTTTCAGATTATCCCGGTTATCTGCGGTTTTGTGTCGTTTTCGCCCGGAGTGAACTGCATTATTTTCGCGCTCGTGATATTAGCATTTTATTCTCGCTGTCTGCAATACTGCAATGCTGTGTAAAAACTCAGGGGGGCGTTTGCGAGCTGTTGTCTTGGAAGTCTAATACCTTCGCTTTTCAACCTACGTCAGTACACAGTCTGTGTGTGCGCGCGCAGTAATTGTAAATTTGCATATTTAAAGTATACATGCATTTGCAGTGCTGTTCTGCAGTACAGTACAGTATGTCTCATTTGAAAATTGTTGAAACGCATAGGCGTGTACTGTACTGTAACTGTGTCACATTTCGGCATATACAGCGCTCTCCCCTCGCTCGAGATAATTAACTGCATTGCAGGGTATTTCAACTTATCTTCTGTGCAATGCAGTACATCTTTCCCACACAATTCCTTTGAACGTGTGTCTGGTTTCAATCACATTCCTTCTTGACAGCAGGAATTTACTGCGCATGCGCCTGTAACTTCGCCCACCAATGCTTGCTTGAGTGAGTGAAAAAAAAATTTATTGTAATTTTTTTAATTTTATTTTCTCCACAAGCCTGCAAAAACCATCTTACTGTATTACGATATTCAATCTGTGCTGTTCAGTAGCTTTTGTCTTCGACCCTGTGCGTTTGACTGCACATGGTTGATTTGAGTGCTTTTTACGTACTGTATTTGGGGGTGTATTATTATGATGAACTGCCTTTTGAAATTAAAGTATGTCTTTAGCTTTGAACTTCATGCGCCTGTCTTTAATTTTTGGAATCTTGCCATTGTGTTTTGAATCCGTCCATAGCCGAGCTTGAAAGTCACACTGCGCCTGCGTGTAATCCTTGTTCAGATGGGAGCTATTTAGCTGCTTAGCTGCTTACTGCGCATGAGTCACCCAACCCCCCCTCTCCACAGAGTAATTCGACAGACACCTGCACAGAGTCATTCATTTACTGAAGTTAGTCATTGTGTTTTTAATCCGTCCTTAGCCGAGCGTCAATCGCCTCACTGCGTCTGCGTGTACGCTAAGCCTCTTTGAGATGGGATCTAGCTGCTTACTGCACATGACTCACCCAACCCCCCCCCCTCTCCACAGAGTCGTTAATTTTCTGAATCTTGCCATTGTGTTCTTAATCCGTCCATAGCCGAGCTTCAAAGCCTCACTGCGCCTGCGTGTGATCCTTTTTCAGATGGGCGCTATTTAGCTGCTTAGCTGCTTACTGCACATGAGTCACTCAACCCCCCCCCTCTCCAAAGAGTCGTTAATTTTCTGAATCTTGCCATTGTGTTCTTAATCTCTCCATAGCCGAGCTACAGTACAAAGCCTCACTGCGCCTGCGTGTAATTCTCTTTGAGACGGGAGCTTTGAGGCTTTGCTTACGGCAACGTTTTGGAAAATCCCTTCTCGAATTTGATTTGCACAGAGCATCACCTTTATATTATAATAATAATAATAATAGCATGATTTTGTATAGCGCTGTTAGTTACAGTATACGAAGCGCATTGCAGAGACATTTTGCAGGCATAGGTCCCTCCCTGTCCCGTGGAGCTCACAATCTACTGTATGGTGGCCTAGGATGAAAATAGACATTTTTGACTTTACTAGTGCTTGTCCTGTATGTGCCCAGTGTAAGACGCTCCACCACAAACCATCTAGCCTCCTCAAGCCTCTCCCCATTCCAAAGCAACCCTGGAAAGACATCTCGATGGATTTCATTGTCAAACTTCCCAATTCCAAAGGAATTAATACCATTCTTGTCGTAGTAGACAGATTTTCTAAACATTCACACTTTATTCCCCTCAAGGGTCTTCCTAATTCTGCTACTCTGGACGATGTTTTTTCCAAGGAAATTTTCAGATTACATGGCGTTCCCATTTCTATTGTCTCTGACAGGTGGTCTCAATTAATCTCTAAATTCTGGGGGGCGTTTTCCCAGAGACTCGGAATTTCTCTCCTTTTTTCTTCTGGATATCAGCCTCAGACCAATCGTCAGACCGAAAGGATGAATCAAACCCTAGAGCAATATCTCAGATGTTTCGTATCGGAGTCACAGGACAACTGGGTGGACCTGTTACTATGGGCCGAATTTGCAATCAACTCTCTCAACAATGAGTCTACCCAAGAGTCTCCCTTTTTCATTAATTTCGGCTTTCACCCCAGCAGTCTTCCTTTCTCTTCTCCCCCTTCTGGCGTTTCTGCAACTGACTCTCACGTTACGACCCTACATAACTCTTGGAAAAAGATCCTCAAATCCCTACAATCTGCTGTTGCCAACCAGGTCCCTCTTTCAAGCCTGGTGACAGAGTGTGGTTGTCCTCGAAGAACATCAGGCTTAAAACTCCATCTCATAAACTGTCACCAAGATTTCTGGGCCCATTCAACATCATAGAAAAAGTCAACCCAATCGCTTACCGTCTTGCTCTACCTCCCACCATGAGGATTCCTTCCGTATTTCATATCTCCCTGCTTAAGCCTTTTGTACAAAGCTCGCATTTTCCGGACCCTTCCCGTAAACCCAACCCACTCTCCACTTCCCCTTCCCCTTCATGTGTCCCTGACGCCCCACGCTCGCCTATTCTCTGTGTTCCTTCCCCTGCCAGCCTCCCTTCCTTTACCCAAACCTGTCCCTCTCCGGCAGCCTCTGACATCATCCCAGCACCACGGCGTGCTCCCCGCAAGACTCACGCACCCGCTCGGTTCCTGAGTCCCTGCTGCGGCGTTCCCCACTCTCAGCCCCCCTCGGTCTCTGCTCCTATCCCCTTACCTCCGGCGGCTGTCCCCTCCGTTCCTCCCTCGTCCTCTGCGGGTGTCCCCGTGGCGCTCCGCGGGCCTCGTGATGCAGCCAGTGTGCGCGCACTCTCAGATTATAGAGGGTGCGCGCACATGCGCCTCTTCAAGGGTTTTTCAGCCTCCTGGCCCCTCCTCTCATGCCCTGCAGGCAATCTCTCTCACTGGCTCACCTGTCTCCTCCTCTTCTCCTCCTCACCTATCCCTGCTGTCTCCCACTTTACCTTCTGCTCCTCCTCTCTCTCCTATTGGTGTTCCCTCCTTTATAACCCCTGTCTGTCCTTTCTCTCATTGCTCTGCATAGCTCTTGTTACCCCTGTGTGTGCAGTCCTATGCTTGGCTCTCCTCTGTGTTTCAGCTTGTTCCTGCTACTGCTTATCCCTGGATTTCCCTGGTTTGACCTTTGCTCGTTCTGGACTACTCTGCTCTCGTTTGCCCTTGAACCCTGCCTACGAACTCTACCTTGCTGACCTCTGTGACCCCTGGACTTTGGCTTATGGACTTGACGACTCTGACTTCTGGATCCCTGGACACTGACGCACGGACACCACTATTCTTACTCCGTACTCCCAAGGCGTTGCAAGTATCGCTAACCATCTTTCAACAGGCCAGCAACGCCATACCACACTCCGGGCACGCCCTCACTGCTGTGGGTGCATGGTAATACCCTTCCCACCTCAGTATTGGGGTCTTGCCAAGTCTGCGGGCATACAGGCGTGACAGTAATGAAGCTGCATTAATGTAAATTTTAATAATAGTGTGCGGGAGCAAGGGGTCCCCAGAGCTGAACCGCTTTGATTTCTGGCTCAGAGACCCCCTGCTTCCCGAGTTACAGGCCCCGGTATGTGGCATCAGATGCCAGTGTCGTCGCCATTTTTATAGCGTCCAAGACGCACATTCGGTCCCTGAGCCACAAATCAATGCGGTTCAGCTCTGGGGACCCCCTGCTCCCGCACACTACTAATAAAAATCCATTAAAGCAGCTTCATTACCTTAGCGGCTATCCGCTTAGGCAACGAAGGGGTTAAGGTACAATAGCATGTTTATTGGGGACAATTGCCCCCAATAAACATTGCTATATACAACACACCCAACCCCTGTGCCCCCAACTATCTCTATACACTCCTAACATACATAAAATATATTTTTAAAAAATGTATGCACAGGAAATATATCCTATTTGCCGGCAGTGGCCCTCAGGTGGTCCAAGCGGGTGTCCGGGGGCCCAACTGGTGTCCCCAGGGTGTTTTTGCAGGTGTCTGGTGGTCCCTGCTTTCCTGCAGTATCAATCCTGTGCCCAAAAAAATATATACATAAATACTTTTAAATAAATAAATACACCCCCTTACCCCCTAACAAATACACTACAATAATGGGAAAAATTTGTATTATCCACATATGGATAATAGTGTATTTGCCTATTAAAAATACAACATTAAGCAGCATAAATAAAGTAAATAAATCTTGCACTCACCCCTGCCTGGCTGCCACGATGAAGGACATCCTCATCCTTACCGTGCACCCCAAAACTGGAACAACCTACAAGAGACTCTCACATCCACCACCAGTTTAAGTTCTTTCAAAACAAAGGCTGCCTCACATTTTAATCTGGTCTGTAACTGTTTCATACGCCTATAATATATATTATCTTTAACTGTGCACGCAATGTCTTGTATATAATGTATACCCTGTTCATTTATGTAACTGTATTTGTAACCATGTATTATTTGTCTTAGGCTAAGGCCCCACTGCACGCGTCTGCACGGCCGCCTTACTTGCGGCGCGTTCAAGTCACTGCACTGTGATCTGCGGTCTGCAGTAAACTTTTTTTGGCGTGGGGGGTGGCGTGTTCAAAATGGGTTGTGGGGGCGCAGCCATTGAGCCCGGGGAGATTGGTGGAGGAGGTTGTGGGTGAAGGAGCAGAGGTTGTGGGTCTGGGAGGAGAGGGATAGATCGGGTGCTGTAAAGTCTCCCCCCCACGCCATGTGTGTGAGAGAGGAGGGGGAGATACACCGGGGCTGTGCACAACACACAACACACACACATACATTCACACACTTTGCACCCACATAATAATAAAGCTGCTGCCGAATCCCAAGCTCAGCCAAAAACCCAAACATCCCACAAACATGCACACTGATACATGCACATTTCCCTCCGAAGCCGCCAATCTCCCAAAGCACCTCCCCTCCTCCCTCCCTCATTGACTCATTCGCGTACCACGTGACACGTCAGCGCATCTGATCACCAGAGACTTTTGCTCTGGCCGGCTTACACGTCACAGCACGCAATGTGCCATGTCGGAAGGATGCAGCGGAGACCACCAGACTGGAGGCAAGGGGTTGGTGGCCTGCGCGCACGCTTCCGCGCGTGCCGCCGACCGCAGCACGTCCTCAGCCTTAACTCTATGCCCAGGACATACTTGAAAACGAAAGGTAACCCTCAATGTATTACTTCCTGGTAAAACATTTTTATAAATAAATAAATCCTCATCCCGTTCATGTCCTCCGTTGCTACAAACAATACAGAAAATAACAAATTTCAATATAATGTCCCCTAACCCTTAATCACTTAGCCGTTAGTAACTGCTAGAGTAATTAAGGGTTAACCCACCCTCCAAAACTACCCACCAGGAGACCAAACCAGCCTCTTCCACTACCCACACTGGAGGCCTAACCACCCTCCCCCACTACCCACCCTGTAGGCCTAACCCCCCATCCTTGGGGATTATAACCCTTCACCAATCCCCGCTACCCACAATAAAAATAATACACATAACAGACCCACTACCCACATCCTAGACCCCACAATAAACATTACCATATTTAATAAACATTAATACATAACTCACCCACCCCTGTGCCCTACATAAAAACATTATTTATTATTTTACATATAGAATTAATACCCCAGGCCTAGGATGGTCCCCGGTGGGCCCCACGGGTGGTCGCACATCCCACAGTGCATCCTGGGGGATACCCATGGGTGTCTGTGGGCCTCCAGGTGGTCCCTGATAGGCGGCGTGGGCATCCAGGTTGTCCCTGTGGGTCCCTGCAGGCCCCAATGGGGTCGACAGGTGGTTTCTGTGGGTGTCTGGGGATCCCTGGGTTGTCCCCACAGGTATATGTACACCCACGGGGGACTGGGGGCCCTCAGGTGTTTCCCATGGGAGTCTGGAGCCTTCAGGTTGTCCCTGTGGGTCCGCGGGGCCTACGCAGCTGTGGGGCCCCTGGTTCTTCCCCACAGATGTCCCCCGTTGGTCCGCAGGTGATACTCGTGGGCATCCAGGGGTCCTCAGTTGGTCTCCATGGGTTCCCACTGCCCTCCAGTAACAATCCTGTATGTAAAAAAACATGGCCTACATTAAAATAGATACAGCTCCCCCCCCCCCCCCTCAACCAAAACACATGCAGTACAGTAATGGACAAAATAACTATTATCCAGATATGGATAATAGATTATTCGACCATTATTAAACACATAAGCCAGCATAAATAAAGTCAATAAAACCGTTCTAATTACCCCTGCAATGTGATGGGCGTCCTCGTCAGGATACTGCAGGTCCCTCTCCTCCATTGCCAGAAATTTACATAGCAAATACATTCTAATGTCCCCTAGCCCCTTAATCACTTTAGAGATTAATAATCGCAAATGTAATTAAGGGCTTAACCCACCCTGCCCCGCTACCCACGCGGGATGCCTAACCATCCACCCCGGGCAACTACCCCTACCCTTCACCCATTCATTTATACAGTGGGTACATCATGCCCATATAATATTGGGCATGATTAACCAATATATTAAGAAATGGGTCATGATTCAAAAAACAGGCCCAAATAATAACATTGCTAAATAAAACACCGCACATTGCAAAATCACATTGCAAAATCAAACACAGCAAATCTCAAAATCAAACACAGCACATATCAAAATAAAACACATAGCAAAATCAAACACAGCACATCTCAAATTCAAATCCAGCACATAGCAAAATAAATATATAACACATGCCAATCAAACAATTGAATGACAGTGTGTACATGATGCAAATAATATGTGCATCATTTAACACTATGCCAGTCAATGATCAAGCTAAAAGAAACTATTGCAAACAAGATCGAATGCCATCCAAACAATAAAAAAATAAAAAAAATTCAAGAAGTAAACAGAATTAAATTATCAACAATCAATTAAGCCAATCCAAAATCAAATTACACAATTTAAAATAAAAACAAAACAAAACCATTATTAAATAAATGAAAGCTCAAAGTAACCACCATCAGCCAAAATATAACTAACAAAAAGGATCCACTATTACAAAGCAAACAAACAAGCCTCTCCACTACGATGGGATTCCCCCGGCTGTGACAGTGGCGGGCGGGATGATGGGGGGTGGGCCGACTCTTGGATCCTTCATGTTTGAGTGTTTTTGTAAAATATTATTTGATGTTTTGTTGTACTTATTTCCCCCATCCTCTTTTTTTTTCTGTACCCCAAAATGCTGAAAAGTTCAATAAAAAATTTGTGATAAAAAAAATATATATATATTAATATCCAAAGGATATCTATTACTGTTTCATTGTTAGATTTGTGTACTTTATTCTGGTCTATGGCTGAAATGAAACCAAGGCTATAACGATTTCCTGTTTTTGCTATAGGTATTATTATGAATGTTTATAACTTATGAAACTCTATATGTGTCTATCTAGAATAGACACTGTTAAACTATCTATATATTTAACAGTAGGAAGGATCCGAAGATTCCAGCGGTGCACAGCTTGTAGAGATGAGAGACCAGCAAGGTGTAGATTAAAAATGAAATTTTATTGAAAAAACATATGGTATGGGGGACACACTCTGACGCGTTTCGGACCTGCGTGGTCCTTAATCATAGGGCTCTATGATTAAGGACCACGCAGGTCCGAAATGCGTCAGAGTGTGTCCCCCATACCATATGTTTTTTCAATAAAATTTCATTTTTAATCTACACCTTGCTGGTCTCTCATCTCTACAAGCTGTGCACCGCTGGAATCTTCGGATCCTTCCTACTGTTATATTGCACACCGAGCGTGGATGCACGCACAGGAGAACAGCCATATGTGAGTATTGTATGTCTCCCTTCATTGAGACTGGATGACCGGTAACAGTGCGGCAACACAAGGGTCATGTCGGGCGCAATCCTACAAAGTAACGGTACCTTAACCCTCATTCATGTTATTTGTCATATGTGATAGATTCATGTACTAAGCACTGGGTCCAATACCTAGTTATGGTTATAGGCTGACTCCACAACAAAATAAGGATTTTTATTATCTACTGAAGTTCTGAACGAGATTGAGCACTGTTTTTGGGACTCTTGCCCCATAACCACATATATCTATATATTTAGTTTGTCTAAAAAGTAGTGCAATTCATCATTATTAGTTACTTCATTATATTCATATGCATTTATAATTATATAGTTACAAATTTACATAGTTACATAGTAGATGAGGTTGAAAAAAGACATAGGTCCATCAAGTTCAACCTATGCTAAATTTAGAAAACAGATACTTTATCCTTTATCTATACTTACTTATTGATACAGAGGAAGGCAAACAAAAAAACCCATTAAGGGGAACAATTAATTCCTTCCTGACTCCAAGAATTGGCAATCGGATTAATCCCTGGTTCAACATCCTTCCCATGTATACTTATTTGGTATATCCCTGTATACCTTTCCCATCTAAAAAAATGTCCAACCTTTTTTTGAACAAATCTATTGTATCTGCCATCACAGTCTCCATGGGTAATGAATTCCACATTTTAACTGCCCTTACTGTAAAGAACCCTTTCATTTGCTGCTGGTGAAATTTCCTTTCCTCCAACCTTAAGGGATGGCCCCAGGTCCTTAGTACTGCCCGTGGGATGAATAGTTCTTTTGAAAGCTCCCTGTATTGTCCCCGAATATATTTGTATATAGTTATCATATCCCCTCTTAGACGACTCTTTTCTAATGTAAATAAATCTAATTTAGCTAGCCTCTCCTCAAAAGTTAGATTGTCCATCCCCTTTATTAATTTGGTGGCTCTTCTCTGCACTCTCTGTAGTTCCATAATGTCTTTTCTTAGGATTGGTGCCCAAAAGTGTACTCCATATTCAAGGTGTGGTCTTACTAATGCTTTGTAAAGGTGCATAATTATGTTTACTTCCCTTCCATCCATTGCCCGTTTGATGCAAGATAAGATCTTGTTTGCCTTTGCAGCGACTGCATGACATTGGGCACTATTGCTAAGCCTGCAGTCTACAAGCACTCCTAAATCCTTCTCCATCAAGGATTCCCTTAATATATCTCCATTTAATTTGTAAGTCGCCTTTTTATTCTTGCATCCCAAATGCATAACCTTACATTTATCTGTATTAAACCTCATTTGCCATTTACCTGCCCACGTTTCCAGTCTCTCCAAGTCCTTCTGAAGAGAAATTACATCCTGATCTGATTTTATTACCTTGCACAATTTAGTATCAGCAGCAAAGATGGAGACTTTGCTCACGATACCAAACCTCAAGGTCATTAATAAACAAGTTAAAAAACAGGGGTCCCAGTACCGATCCCTGAGGAACTCCACTCACGACTTTAGCCCAACCTGAAAAAGTTCAATTTATGACAACACTCTGTTGTTTGTCCTTTAACCAGTTTTCAATCCAGGTGCATATATTATTACTGAGTCCAATTTTCTTTATTTTGTACACCAACCTCTTGTGTGAAACCGTATCAAAAGCCTTTGCAAAATCTAAGTAGATCACATCAACTGCATTACCCTGGTCTAAATTCCTACTTACCTCCTCAAAGAAACAAATAAGGTTTGTTTGGCAAGGATAAATCCATGCTGACTATTACTAATAATTTTGTTTTCCATTAGGTATTCCTGAATATTATCCCGTATTAAACCTTCAAGTAGTTTCCCTACTATTGAAGTCAGGCTTACAGGTCTGTAATTTCCTGGTTGTGATCTAGCTCCCTTTTTAAATATAGGCACCATATCTGCTTTACGCCAAGCTTATGGTACTGAGCCTGTGGAAATGGTGTCCTTGAATATTAAATATAATGGTTTAGCTATTACTGAGCTTAACTCCTTGAGAACTCTTGGATGTATGCCATCGGGGCCAGGTGACGTATTTACTTAAATTTTTTCAAGTTGCTTATGAACTTCTTCCTCAGTTAACCAATTATTCATTAATATGGAGGTTTTGGCTTCCTCCTGCGGCACTACTATTGAACTTGATTCTTCCCTTGTAAACACAGCAATAATAATCTGCCTACCCATCTCACACTGAAAGGGTCCTTTATTTTCTTTACTCATTTTTTTGTTATTAAGGTACTTAAAGAACTTTTTAGGGTTGACCTAAATTGCATTTCTATTGCAATCCTTTTTTCATTATCCATTTTTGCTAATTTGATTGCCCTATTGCAATTTTTGTTACATTCCTTATAATTCTGATATGATGTCTTCTGACTTAAAGAATCTAAACGCCTTCCTGTTCTTGTCCTTTTCCTCCCCTACCTGTTTATTTAGCCACATTGGTTTTGACTTATTTCTTTTATACTTATTACCGAAGGGTATACACTGATAAGTGTGCTTTACTATCAATGTTTTAAAGACTGCCCGTTTATCTTCTACATTTTTCCCTGCAAAAACATCATCCCATTGTATTACTACTAGATTAGACCTCAGTTTATTAAAATCTGCCTTTCCAAAGTTGAAGGTCTTTGTTGAACCCAAGTAATCTGTTTTTTCATAATTTATTTCAAACGAGACAATGTTATGATCACTGTTACCCAAATGTTCCAGGACTTGAATATTTGTTATTACTTCTACATTGTTTGATATGACCAAATCCAGAACTGCCCCTCACCTGGTTGGTTCCTCAATAATTTGGTTCATATAATTGTCTTTAAGCACCCCCAAAAACCTGTTCCCTTTTGTTGTTACGCTATACTCATTGCCCCAGTCTATGTCTGGATAATTAAAATCCCCCATTATGCAAACATGACCCAGTTTTGATGCCTTCTCCATTTGCAAAAGTATTTTAGCTTCCTCAATCTCACAGATATTTGGTGGTTTATAGCATATTCCCAGAAACATTTTCTTAATACTTTTACCTCCACTGCTAATTTCTATCCACAAAGTCTCTACATTTTCATCATTCCCTTCATAAACATCATCCATTATAATAGGTTTTAGATCCGGTTTAACATATAAACATACTCCACCTCCCCTTCTATTTGTTTGATCCTTCCGAAAAAGGGAATACTGTCGCGGCCGAGTTTATTCGAGCATTTGCCCGGTCTCAGCCGCGACAGTAACCTGGCGCGCGCCGGGATGTCCCGGGCGCGCGCCGAAGCCTCGGAGGAGAGGCCCGCCGATCGGGGCTTCCCCCTCTCCTCTCCGGGTCCGCCGGGTCCCCCGGAACCCCCTGCTGCCATCCCCCACATCGCGGGACACCAGGGCTCCCTCGGGGAGCCCTGGACGCGCATGCAGGGGGCGCAGGCACCCGATTACGCGTGACCACGCATCGGTGACGCGCGGAACGCCGTGGGGATGCCACTAGCAAGCCGGGAAATCTCCCGGCTTGCGGAACTGGCCGCACTCTAATAAAGTGTGCCGCCAATGTAACCCTCTAAATTAACTGTCCAGTCATGAGTTTCATCCCACCATGTTTCAGTAATGCCTATGATATACTGATCCCTTGCAGCTATTCATTCAAGCTCCCCCATTTTATCTGTCAGGCTTCTTGCATTAGCAAACGTGCATTTAAATTTTTTTCCACCTTTACTATTATCTTATCTGCTCCTTCCTTTCTGCGCCCACTTGGTTTAGTCTTTAGAAGTTTTCTAGTATTATCTGTATTCACTATTGGTGTCTCATTGCTTGTCAAACTCGCACTTGCCCCCATTCTACCTATATACCACCTTGTATCCTCCTCTATTTAGTTCATTATCTGTTTCATTCCCCTCCCCCCTCCATCCTAGTTTAAAATCTCCTCTAACCTCTTTAGCATTCTCCCCCCTAGCACAGAAGATCCCTCTTCATTGAGGTGCAATCCGTCCCTAGAATATAGATGGCACCTCTCAGAAAAGGAGTCCCAGTGCTCTAAAAACCCAAACCCCTCCTTCCTGCACCACTTTCTTAGCCATGCATTAACCTCCCTGATCTCTGACTGTCTCCCTGCGGTAGCGCATGGCACTGGTAGTATTTCAGAAAATACTACCTTGGAGGTCCTTGCCTTAAGCTTTTGGCCTAGATCCCTGTAATCATTTTTTAGGACCCTCCATCTTTCTCTAACTTTGTCATTGGTGCCAACGTGTACCAAGACCGCCGGGTCAATCCCAGCCCCCCCCCCCCCCCAACAATCTGTCTACCCGATCCGCAATGTGCCGAACCTGAGCACCTGGGAGACAGCAAACTGTTCAGTTCATGCGGTCATGACAACAGATTGCCCTATCTACCTTCCTAATAATGGAGTCCCCTAACACCACAATCATTCTTTATATCTGAGCATCCTGAGTCCCCACTGTGCTGAAGGAACTATTCCCCTGGCTGCTAGAGGAATTAGTCTCCCGCCTTGCCATTTCTGCCCCAATATTCCCAATATCTTCACTCAACATGGCAAATCTATTTGGATGTGTCAGCTCAGAAATGACCTGCCTCTCCTTATTGCCACTGCTTTCCCCTCTAACTGTCACCCAGCTACCTACTTGCTCCTCACTAACGGCAACCAAGCTACCTACATGCTCCTCACTAACAGCGCCACCATCTGCATCACTAGTCGAAGCAAGGGCCTGCTCAGTGAGGTCTAATTCCCTTTCAAGATTGCAAATGTCCCCAATATTGCAAGTTGCCTCTTCAGATCAGCAATCTCTGATTCTAAAGAGACCACCCGCTCACACCTCTCACAGCGGTATGCTCCTTGGAACTGCTGCTCCAAGTGCACCTACATGTGGCAAGATGTGCATTGAGTGGCATTTTCAATCCTGCTCATTCTAGCAACTATGACATTTAGAAGTACTAACAGTAAACTGTACTTCAATATACTATACCCTGTTTAACCGCTTCCTTGTTCAAACTGCTTCTGGTTCTAACTGCTCATACTTTAAACAACCAGCACTTTAAACAACTGCCTCTGGTTCTAACTGCACACACTTTAAACAATCAGCACTTCAAATCAACCACACGGATCATATATATATATATATATATATATATATATATATATATATATATATTATATATATATATAGTATATATATAGTATATATATAGTATATATATAGTATATATACAGGGGTTTGCATATTATTTATATAATTTATGTTATATTTGTATATTTGTTTATTTGCTTTTCATATTTATTTGTTTCTGTTCGTCAACGATTTTATGATTAAAGTTTGTTTTATTGAAAAGTCATACTGCCTGATCCGCTGGGCCAATGATGGTGTATGTTGCGTTGGTGTGACTCCTTTTGCGGTCGCACGCCGATGACGTCATTCTCTGCATCGCGGTGGAACAGGCAGGTATGTTTAAAATGCAAGTAGTTTATTGTCCTTTACACCTTGATAAAGTGCTCCGGCTTGAAACGCATAAGTGCGTTCATTTAGTCCTATTTTTGCTGAGCCTGCAATAAATGTATCTGTTTATTTGGAGTTTGCCTTGGATTTTTTCATCTTTACCAAGTTTGTTTGTCGTTTGGCTGTGCTCTGCTATCCACCATTCCTCTGGATCTGCAAACTCATAGCCTGCAAACTCACAGCCTGCAAACTCACAGCCTGCAAACTCACAGCCGGCAAACTCACAGTCTGCAAATTCACAGCCAGCAAACTCACAGTCTGCAAATCCACAGTCTACTCCCAGGCCACTCTCAGTCACAGTAAAAATTCCCCCATTACAGAAAAATGGTGCCAGGACACTAGAGAGGACCTTGGGCGGACAGGCTCCATCCCAAAGACCCCGAATTAGAAAAAATAAAGAGCAAAAAGTAAACATATAACCATATAATCATATATATAGCTAAGGGAAAGATTCAAAATCAATAACCACCACTGATGAAATCAGACTAAAACTATGACTATATTTCATTAAAAATGTCCAAATAGGAGACTCCGGTGATGTCAACGGGGATGGACGGTTAGGGAGGGCGCTCCCGTGACCCTAGTGCATAAGCATCCAAAATACAGTAGGACTTTCTCCCCCTCCAATGAGCACAAAAAACAACCTGGAGAACCATTAAAGCTTCCCCAGCCTGTCAGGAAAACTAAAAAAGCCCCAGACGCAAGATGTGTCACGGTATTTCGGAGGACAACAACGCCCATAAGGCCAGGGCAGATGAGCCCAAGATTGCGCTGCCATAGCACGTGGAGGCCCTCCCAACAAAGAGCAGGGACAGAAGGATACAAACGCCCTGGAAGGCGGAGAAATAACACGAGCATACATGGAGGATCTGATGTCAAAAATGTGTGACAAAATGCACCAGTCATTTCAGGATGCTTTAAAAGGTGCAGTGACTGAGCTAAAAGTAGAGATCAACTCCCTTGCCCAAAGAACATCCAAATTGGAAAAAAAATGGATGAAGTGCTCCAGCTACAGAGTACCACGAATGACAAAATCCTTAGATTGGGCAAAAAATAAGTTACATTAAAGATATTCTCGACGACCAAGAGCAGGGCCGCCAACAGAAATTGTGGGGCCCGGGACAAACATTTTAAGCAGCCCCCCCCCCATGTCGGCGGTATTGCCCGCCACCCCCTCCCCCATTTCACACCTCACGAGCCCCCTCTCTTTCCCCCCTCTTCCCATCTATTTCTCTCCCTTCCGTCTCACCCACCCGCCTCGCATGTATTTCTCTCCCCTGCTTCTCACTCTTACTCCCTCTTTTCCTCACTCACCCCTCTCCTCTCCCTCCATCAATTACCCCACGCTCACTCATTCTGTACCCCCCCACACACAATTCCCCCACAAGATATATACCAAAAAACTTCCCACCCCTAAATATATACAACCCCCCCAAATGAATACAAAAAACCCACCTACCCAATACATACATATACCTACCCAACACACACACACACACACACACACACACACACACACACACACACACACACACACACACACACACACACACACACACACACACACACACACACACACACACACACACACACACACATATACACACACACACATATATATATTATATATTTTATATATATATATATATATATATATATATATATATATATATATATATATATATATATATATATATATATATATATATATATATATATATATATATATATATATATATACAGTGCTCGACAAACCCGGTCGCCAACTCGCCAGCTGCGATCGGATATTGGCTCGTGGCCAGTAGCTTTTCCCCTGCTCTGCAAAAACAAAATCCCCTGCTCGAAAAAAAAAAAAAACCCGCTGGCTGTGACGCGGCTTGGAGTTGCCAGGACTTCAAACCGCCCTTCCTTCTCTGCACGGGTAAGTAATGGGGGGGGGGGTTGGGGGTGCGCACGCGCGCGTGTGTCTGCTGCTCCTCTTCCTATATATCCTCCTGTATAATTGTGTCACCTCCTGCTTACAAGACCTGCACTGATCCGGTCATGGAGAGGATTGTGGACAGATGCTTGAGGTGGGGGGGAATTTAATGCACTGTAATACATATTTATATATACTGTACTGTTCTGGTGTTTCTCCCCCCTTCCTCCGGTACTCCCGCTGCCCGCGCGGCTCGGGTGCTTCACCCCCGCTCCCTCCGGTGCTGCCCGCGTGGGTCGGGTTTTTCACCCCCCTCCCTCCGTTGCTCCCGCTGCCCGCGAGGCTCGGGTTTCACTCCCCCCTCCCTCCGGTGCTCCCGCTGCCCACGCGGCTCGGGTATCACTCCCCCCTCCCTCCGGTGCTCCCGCTGCCCGTGCGTCTCGGGTGTCACTCCCCCCTCCCTCCGGTGCTCCCTCTGCCCACGCGGCTCGGGTGTCACTCCCCCCTCCCTCCGGTGCTCCCGCTGCCCGTGCGTCTCGGGTGTCACTCCCCCCTCCCTCCGGTGCTCCCGCTGCCCACGTGGCTCGGGTGTCACTCCCTCCGGTGCTCCCGCTGCCCGTGCATCTCGGGTGTCACTCCCCCCTCCCTCCGGTGCTCCCGCTGCCCGTGCGTCTCGGGTGCTTCACCCCCTCCCTCCGGTGCTCCCGCTGCCCGCACAGCTCGGGTGCTTCACCCCCCTCCCTCCGGTGCTCCTGCTGCCCGCGTGGGTTGGGTGTTTCACCCCCCTCCCTCTGGTTCTCCCGCTGCCTGCGCGGCTCGGGTGTCTCTCCCCCCCTCCCTCCGTTGCCCGCATGGCTCGTGTCTCTCCCCCCTCCCTCTGGTGCCCGCACGGCTCGTGTCTCTCCCCCCTCCCTCTGGTGACCGCGCGGCTCGGGTTTCACTCCCCCCTCCCTCCGGTGCTCCCGCTGCCCACGCGGCTCGGGTATCACTCCCCCCTCCCTCCGGTGCTCCCGCTGCCCGTGCGTCTCGGGTGTCACTCCCCCCTCCCTCCGGTGCTCCCTCTGCCCACGCGGCTCGGGTGTCACTCCCCCCTCCCTCCGGTGCTCCCGCTGCCCTTGCGTCTCGGGTGTCACTCCCCCCTCCCTCCGGTGCTCCCGCTGCCCACGTGGCTCGGGTGTCACTCCCTCCGGTGCTCCCGCTGCCCGTGCATCTCGGGTGTCACTCCCCCCTCCCTCCGGTGCTCCCGCTGCCCGTGCGTCTCGGGTGCTTCACCCCCCTCCCTCCGGTGCTCCCGCTGCCCGCACAGCTCGGGTGCTTCACCCCCCTCCCTCCGGTTCTCCCGCTGCCTGCGCAGCTCGGGTGTCTCTCCCCCCCTCCCTCCGGTGCCCGCGCGGCTCGTGTCTCTCCCCCCTCCCTCTGGTGCCCGCGCGGCTCGTGTCTCTCCCCCATCCCTCTGGTGACCGCGCGGCTCGTGTCTCTCCCCCCTCCCTCTGGTGCCTGCGCGGCTCGTGTCTCTATCCCCTCCCTCCGGTGCTCCCGCTGCCCACGCGGGGCGGAAGGTAGTAGCAGTGTGTGTGTGTGTGTGTGTGTGTGTGTGTGTGTGTGTGTGTGTGTGTGTGTGTGTGTGTGTGTGTGTGTGTGTGTGTGTGTGGTATGGGAGAGAGAGAGGGGTATGGGAAAGAGAGATAGAGAGGGTATGGGACAGAGAGAGAGAGAGAGATGGTATGGGAGAGAGAGAGAGAGAGAGAGAGAGAGAGAGGGGTATGGGAGAGAGAGAGAGAGGGGTATGGGAGAGAGAGAGAGAGAGAGAGAGAGAGAGAGAGAGAGGGGGGGTATGGTAGAGAGAGAGAGAGAGGGGTATGGGAGAAAGAGAGAGGGGTATACGAGAGAGAGGGAGAGAGTGTATGGGAATGAGAGAGTGTGTGTATGGGTATGAGAGAGTGTGTGTATGGGTATGAGAGAGTGTGTGTATGGGTATGAGAGAGTGTGTATGTGTGTGTGTGTGTGTGTGTGTGTATGAGAGAGAGAGAACGTGTAGGACACCAGAGGTACCCAGTCACCCCCCACCCAGTCAGTCAGTCATCCCCCCCACCCAGTCAGTCAAAAGTCAGTCACCCCCCCCCCACCCAGTCAGTCAAAAGTCAGTCACCCCCCCACCCAGTCAGTCAAAAGTCAGTCATAGTCTGTCATCCCACCCCCTGACCAGTCATCCCACCCAGTCAGACAGTCAGTAATCCCCACCAAGTCAGACATCCCATCACCCCACCCCCACAATCACCCCACCCCTGAATCACCCCACCCCCCAATCAATCACCCCACCCCCCAATCAATCACCCCACCCAGTCACCCCACACCCCCAATCACCCCACCCAGTCAACCCACACCCCCAATCACCCCACCCAGTCACCCCATCCCCCCACACCCCATCCCCCCTCTCTCTGTCTCTCACCCTCCGTCTCTCTCACACTCTTTCCGTCTCTCTCACACTCTCTCTGTCTCTCTCACCTTCTCTCCGTCTCTCTCACCTTCTCTCTCCGTCTCTCTCACCCTCTCTCTCCGTCTCACCCTCTCTCTCCGTCTCTCTCACCCTCTCTCTTCGTCTCTCTCACCCTCTCTCTCCGTCTCTCTCACCCTCTCTCTCCGTCTCTCTCACCCTCTCTCTCCATCTCTCTCACCCTCTCTCTCCGTCTCTCTGTCTCACAATCTGGATCTGGATATCTTATTTACCCTGTATATCTTAACTGCCCTACACTACACCGAAATAACCTATACTGCTTTCTTCCAGATCTGACTCAAGCTTCACACGGGAGACATCGGAACCCACCCTAACCCAGAAGACAGGTAGGGAACACATCCCCTCCAATGTATAACATTGCGGGAATGAGAGTACCTGGACATTGACGGACTGCAGATCAGGTAAGATCCCAGGCGGGATTGCTGCTTTAAATATTGTGAAGTGGGGACGTCCAGACACTGGTTAAGGTGTTCAGGAAACTAGTCATTCACATCTGGCTTTTTTTCTAGATTTGACTTTTATACACAAGGACTAATTGTAGTATAATGTAATACAATAAATAAACTTATGTCAAAAACGAATGTTCTTACTAGGAATTTATTCAATTTATTTCATTTATGGTTTTTTTAAATGCGGGGCTGGGGGCGGGATTAGAGGCGGGGTTGGGGGCGGGACTAGGGGCGGGACTAAAGGCGGGGTTGGGGCGGGACTAGGTGGCGAGTAGATTTTTTTGTTCGGCGAGTAGATTTGTGGGTGATTTGTCAAGCACTGTATATATATATATATATATATATATACACACACACATATATTATATATACACATACACACACCCACACACCCACACACACACTATAGATAGATATAGATAGATATATTCAATCCATATAAAAAATACCCCAAGCCCCCCAATCCATATAAAAAATACCCCAAGCCCCCAATCCATATACAAAATACCCCACGCCCCCTAATCCATATACAAAATAGCCCAAGCCCCCAATCCATATACAAAATACCCCAAGCCCCCAATCCATATACAAAATACCCCAAGCCCCCCAATCCATATTCAAAATACCCAAGCCCCCCAATCCATGTAAAAAATACCTGAAAACCCCCAATCCATGTAAAAAATACCCCAACACCCACAATACATGTAAGAAATACCCCAACACCCACAATACATATAAAAAATACCCCAACACCCCCAATACATATATATATATAGAAATCAAACTTACCTTGCGGATGATCTCAGCCGGTCAGGCTGGTAGCTGCAGGGTGGGGGTGCGATGCTGCGGGGGGGGGGCGGTACAGGGGTGACCCGGTGGCGTGCCAGTGGCAGTGCTGCTGTGGGGAGGTCGGGGTGGGCGCGATGCTGCGGAGGGCGATCCTGCGGGGGGTGGCGGTGCTGCGAGGGGCCCGGCGGCTGGTCACAGCAGTTGACAGTGCCCACCGGGCTATGGGCCCAAGATCCGAAGACCCCAAACGCAGAAGAGACATCATCCTTAGGCTTCACAGTTACGGCACCAAAGAGAAGATTATAAATGCATGCAGAGAAAAATGCGACATACTATTTGAAAATGAATCAATACAAGTACTCAATGACTTATCAAAGGTGACCATAACACGCAGACGGGAACCCAGACACTTAACCCTCATATTAAAGGAGAATAATATTTGGTAAAAATTGGGTTTTCCATTCAAACTCATTGTCATCATAAATGGCAAGCATCACAACATCAGGTGCTCAGAGGAGATCGAACACTTACTATAGTCCCTGAGCCTCCCCCTGACTCAGCAATCCAAAGAACCCCCAAAGACTCAGAGAGCTGGCTGCGGCAAGAGGCCGCCGGCCTCTAAGAGATTGGCGGGAATAACTCTAAAAAAACAGAGATAAGGACTGATATTCTATCGATCTCCCTGACACGAATCTATATCCTGACCAATATCGCATCTATAACGAAACCGGAAGAGAAAAAAGAAGCCTTACTCTTTATCTGCTCATCATGGACCTGGTCTCCCTTCTTAATAACCTACCAGAGTTGCTGACGGCGTGGAAAGCACTATTCATCTGTTGAGGACGAAGCAAAAATGAGAAAGCCGTCACCCAAAGAACCACCGTTCTGCCAGGAGACACCTATGGGATCTGGCTTCTACTCCTTCCCGCTGATGACTACTTGTTATGATTAGCGGAGTTTGATTCAAGCCACGGTTCAGGGGAGGCCTTATTCTGCATTGTCGGATGATCTGGGCCACTTCGTTTGTTCCTCTGAGTTCCACCTCAGTTCTTTTCCGCCACGCCTTCACCTCCTCTGCTGATCCGCTCCCGTAGTCTTCCTCTTCTGATGCCCGCCATCCTCTGCTTCCAAACTCTCCAGGTGATAATTTCAACTCCAGACAAGTAAGAAAGATATTGCACATTCAAAATAAAAGAAAATAGATACAGTTACCGGTGCTCCAATGGTTATACGAAAGCCTGTGACAATGTCACTTGATAAAAACCATCACGGTCAAAACGTTGTGTTGGCTCAATAAATGAGTTTGGATATTCTAAATCCGTTGTGCCCTATGTTCCTTCTATCATCGATAATTTCAACTCACCATGGGCAAGTGGGTAAGTGGGTTTGTCGAGCCCTGATTATTGCAATACATGTCCAAGGAGATGTCACAAAACTTTTGGAGATGCAATGGTGTTAGCTTTTTTCTCATAACCCTGAGGTTTGGGGTTTAGCAATATATTTCTCATAAAGACTGTTTTTGATTATGTAACCCATTGTGTCTGCTATCCACACAGGACATGGCCGCTTTAATAATTACATTCCACTGGACCATGTAACTGTGCTTAGCCAGTGGAGTTGGTGCCAGTTGGAAAGAGATTGCTGAGGGGACTGAAATGCTTATTTTTAAATGTTATGTTTTCAAATGTGAGTGTAGTTACTCTCAAATATTTGATTATTGCAATACTGTACCTCTTTTGATCGTTTTTTAAAATCATTTATTTAAATTGAGAAGTTGATCTTTTCTTAAGTAGCTATTTGCCAGATTAGACAAAAGATATAATTAGATTTACTTAATATATTCTGTAAATATTTCAGAAGGGAACATACTGTACATATCTATATACAAAATAAGAACAGCCTTTTGAACCATGAAAAAAGGATGTAAAGCATTAAAAAAAAAATATTTGGATGTTAAAAAATATTCGTAATTGTTTTACATTTTCATTGGCACTTAGAATATTTACGTTATTACTTTTTGACTTTAACCCTTTAACAATATCGGTTTATATTTGTCTAAATTGTATCAATAGTATTTTGTTATAGCAGCGTTCCATTCGCTACAATGTACTGTAAAGTAAGTACATATTATTTTCAGAGTTATATTTTTTTTGTGAAGTGAAAATAGGGAATGAATCAGTCCTTGTTTAAACTTGGACTGTCATCATTATACTGTATAAAAATATATTTTTTTATTTATTTAAACAGTCCAATAACGATTTCAGTCTCTATGATGACTGAAAACTAAATTCACGTTGTACAAAAAAATGTGCACAAACTGTTTGTGCCGAGTTTCTGCTATTCAAATATTTTTATAACACTTTAAAAAACAAAAATACTGTAGGTGTATTTAGAAAAAAGCTCAAATATAAAACAAATGTTGAAAGTAAATGTTTGTTTATGTCATATAGCTTCAAATAATTAATTAAAAGTATGTTTCCAATTTATTTTCAGAATATAGTCTCAGGAAATGTGTTCACTTGCTTATTTTTATTCCTTATGTTAGTACACTGCTGCTGTTGCTTGCACAATTTGGATGATTATTGAGACAAAGATTACATTTTTGTTTATGCTAATTACTCTTCCAAATGCTGCTATTAAGGTTTAACAATGGGTTTTCAGAGATTTTGATTTATTTCCAGCTACAAAATAAGGCCACTTCCCAGCAGAATTCTTCACCATACATTCTTACTAATTGTTCTGTAAAGCCAACAGGAGCTATCTGGAGACCACACATATTTCATATGCACAGGAGAGTGGTTCTTATGTTTGATATTGCCATGTTTGTTGCTGAGTATGTCTGATAATTTCAGCATTTTATAGTAAAGCAAAATTAGCTTGAATAGCCAAAGGGCTAAAGTTAATTTTATCTCCAAAGTAAATTAAACCAAAGTTTCTTGTATAACACTTATAATGTAAATTAGTCATGTATAACTAGGGAAAGGACTTCTGGGACACATATGCCAAATATGATTTTGTAGCCTGTGTTTTGCTTAGGGTAGCTGAACATCTGGCAAGAGAGAAGCCAAACCCACATAGCAGCTGCATTAAAAGTCCATAGTCATATTTAGTTAATTGAAGTAAAAAGGATCTTAGATTAATGTTAGTGGATTTGTGCCTCAATATCGGAAAACTGCAAAAAAAAAAAAAAGAATATATGTGTATATATATATATATATAACAGACACAAAAATGAATACCGCATCAACATCCAACAGATAAATGCATTGTCTAAACCTATCTTTATCAGAAAAATAACTGAAAAGAAATAACAGAAAAATTAACTGCTAGGCGGTGCTAGAGGAATAAAGTAAATATAGAAACACAGAAAAAGAAACCTCTAAAAAGCACTCAGACAAATTATGCAAAATAATAATAATAATTTATTAAATCAAAATATAATGAAAAACAAAAAACAAATGACTGAAACCCTGCCTAACTGACTAAAATAAATTGAAATAGGACAACCCCAAGGAAAACTAGACTACCATATAAAAATAGACCATAATATGATCAATACCTCAAATAATATGACCACCATGGGGACAAAGTACCCATAGTGATCTACCACCGGTCGGCGTATTGGAGAGATACTGAGCAAGAAACCAATAAATGAAAATAAATAATAAACCTTTAAAGAAAATAAATAAACAAAATATGGTAGAAAAGAACAGGCATGCTATACCAGTGTGCGGGGCACTTAATAAAGAGGACCTATAGACATGAAACTATACATATAGTACATGATGTCAACAACATTGTTGGAAGGTACTTCAGTGACCCAAACACAGATGTCAAAAGAGAACATATAAAGGAGAGACCCATAAAGTAGAAGGCAGTATAAAACCTGCAGATAGATATTAATATAGGAAGATACTCAGCTCCTGTGAGATGGTAGTAACACGAAAGTCTCAGGTAAGTCTCAGGTAAGCATAGCCACGATCAAAAGGTAGCATCCAGGGGTATACTCAACAGGTATAAAGTCCAAATAAAGTGCCAGCAGACGGGGCCAGCAGCATAAAAGTCCCACCAATGTGTTTCGCCCGCTAAGGCTTCTTCTAGAAGAACCTTTTGACCCTAATTTGAAAAATACTGTATCTTTCATCACGCAGTATAATTCCATGGCACCCGATATTAGGTGGGTTTTGTATAAACACTGGCCAATCCTTTTGAGAGATCCAGCTATGGCCCAAATCCTTCCCCCTAAACTCTCAATTATTTTTTAAAAAGCCTCGAATCTACAATCTAGGCTTGCCCCTAGTTGCCCCAATTTGAAAAAGTCATCGGGTGTGGAATCTTGTCAAAAAGGTTTTTTTATCTGTGCAAATTGCACAGCCTGTAAATACAGTTCCAATCAAGTCACTTTTAGCTCTAATGTTACTGGTCGGATATATAAAATTCGTTCTCACATTAACTGTCACTCTGTGTTTGTTATTTACATACTACAGTGCCCGTGTGGCCTACAATATGTAGGTCGCACGGGGAGAGCTTACCAGAGACGCATTTATGAACATGTGTACAATATAAGGAAGGAGCTGACAACACATAGTGTGTCACACACCTTCCTTATCCACCACCAGCAAAATCCAAAAGGTCTTAAGTGTCAAGCAATTGAAGTGTATCCAGGGAACTGGAGAGGCGGAGATAAAATAAATGGTATTAGCAAACATGAGTCATATTGGATATATGAACTTAAAACTTTATCTCCAAATGGTCTTAACATCAAATTCGACCTCTCAGCCTTTTTGGTTAAATAAATAATTAAATAACTAACTGTATACAATATGTGTTTTACACATTAACATTCAAAACATTTCTTTGTTGTTCTTTGCTGGTACTGGCAGTTTTAGTATTTTGAGTATTTTGTGCATTTATAGCAACTCCATATGCTAAGAGTCTTTTGATACATTCACTTTGAGCACTGTGCCTTTAAGAAAGGATTTGTTGAGCCCTGATGGGTCTTTATGAGGTCTCAAGCCTATCTGTTTTTTAGTGTTTCAGTCTTTTGTTTTCTTTATTCATGTTTTACTGTTTATTAGTTTGATGTTGTTTGTTAATCACTGTTAAGATTGTCTTGGTTTATTCTTACAAATTATGCCATTATTTTACTTAATGTTTTAATTGGTGTTAGGGTATATATATGCCAGCACTTCCTATTCCCATCATGCCCCTGACTAAGTGACTGACGTCACGAAATGCGTAGGGTGGTCTTTTTGCTCTGGCTTGGACATGCATCATCCTCTCCCATCTGTGCACTGCTGTTTCCTGACTGCTCTTCAGCTCCCAGAGCCTAACTGTTCTCTCGAGCGCTTCCCCTGTCCTCATGCTGTGGTGTGACGTCACCGACACACCGCGCGACCTGTGGGCTTGTGCGTCCGGTGTCGGCAACTCCACTAACAGCGTGTAGCCCTGGTCCCCCCTCGGGGTACCTCTCACCCACCTGGAAGATCTGCGTGAGTGCCTACAGCAGTCACCCTTGAAGTGTGGACTCTTGGAAGCTGTGCTGCTGTGTTCCATCTCTGCAGAAGCTCTGGTCTGGATTCAAAGACAGTTGCTATGGGTTTTTATTCTTCAGCTCTGATGTAAGTAGGATTTTAATTTTACTCCTACCGGATGATTCAACTTATTAGTGTCTTGAGCCCTACATTCATGTGTCTGTTGTTTTATTAATATTTTATTTAATTGCATTAAATTTGTGATTATCTCTTTGCCAATCTTTTCAGTATTTGTTTGTATATATTTGTCTTGTTTAGTTGCACTATGATCTTTTTCTTTTGTCTTTTTCGTTTTTGTTTTTTATGTTTGTTTGTCTGTCTATGAGACTTCACTGAAGATTCCCCTCGGGACTCCATTCCATATACCCTTTTCCATTTTAGAGGCGCCGGCATTTCTGGTTTTTTACTGTTTGTATTGGTTTGTGTACACCTTTCTTGCCTAGGCAGCCCCCACTTTAAGTTTAAAGTGTACTTACTGTATGTGTGTCACTTATAGTGTCATCTATTTTCATTCACTGCATTAGTGCTGTTTTCACTGCTCTTCCCTTTTATATGTTTTGTTTATGCCTTAAAGGGACAGTGTGCCCACATGTTTATTTATGCTGTGGAGAAATAAAGCAGGCACTCAAGATTTGCTTTTACCTGAAACTACACGTGTGGACTTTTGCCTGAACTCGGCTACAGGCCGTCCTGCCACAGGTGGTGTCAGAAGTGGGATAGTGGGCAGCCCCCGTATCCGAAGGGCTAAACACTTTTTTTTTAAAAATGGAGCTAATTTTTTCAACGTTCCTGGAGCAACAGGCCCAGCAAACAGAATGGCTGATTAAGCAGCAAGCAGAAAACCAAGCTCGGCAAGATGAGCAACAAGCCAAGCGAGATGACATGCAGCCCAGCTAGAGGAGAGGCATGCTCAGCAAACAGAAAAGCTCCTTCAAATGCTGGCTCCAGGTCCAGCCCCAGTCAGACCGGAGTTTCTAAATAACCAACCGGTGATGCTGCCTAAAATGTAGCCAACCGAAGTCCCAGAGGCATTCCTCCTCTCTTTTGAAAGGGTAGCCATGGTCCACGGCTGGACAGTTGATCGTTGGGTAATGATTCTGGCCCCACGCCTCATAGGAGAAGCTCAGGCAGCCTACCAGGCTCTTCCGGCAGACGGCCATGGACAATCAGCAACTAAAGGCTGCTATTCTGGATCCCTCAGGCCTCACCCGAGAGACCTACTGACAGCAGTTCCGGATGTTCAAATATAAAAACAGATACAGACCCTGGGTTATAGCCCACCTCTTGATAGACTTATGTACAGTGGATACAACCAGAGAAGCATAGCAAGGCAGAGATCCTTGAACAATTTGTGCTCGAGCAGTTCATACAAATACTGCCCCCCTCCTCCCGCTCCTGGGTAAAAAGACATTCTGCATTTTCCCTAGATTCAGCGGTCCGCTTGGTGGAAAACTTCCTTGGTGATGACAGCCAACAGGATAGCTGGGATCGGTCTGTGCAAACACTAGCTGCTTCCTGTGATGCCAGAGGCAGGAGAGCAGACAATTGAGGGGTCTACAACCTGTCAGCTCGGGAGGTCCAGTCAACCCGATTGGAAGACCCTATCCCATCTCGGATGGGTCCTGGTACAAACTCCCGCAGAGACGCCCGTCCCGAATCCGAGGCCATTGGATCACCCACGGGAGGATGCCTCCCGCAGTATTCCCCAAGAACCTGGACTCCCATCACCCATCTGGTGGAGAGGATACCACCACCAAACAGAAGGGAGGATCCCATCCCACAGCGGAGAGGTCCAAACGCCAAACCCATCGAGAGCTTCCATTGAGACTGAGTTTGTGGAATCAGGAGATGACGTAATGGACTGTTAATATGGCAGAACCACTGCCACGGCTTCTCTCTGAGGGGACCGCGATCCATGGTTGGTCCCAGCATCTCTGGAGGGGAAAACAGTGAAAGCCCTGGTGGACTCGGGATCTGGAAAAACCCTTATCCTGGAGGGTCTAATTCCAAACAACCGACTATCCTATGAAGCTCAATGGAATATCGAATGTATCCATGGGGATACAAAGAAATACCTGACGGTGAACATCCTCCTCCGCATCAATGATCGAGAGGCTAGATTGCTAGTAGGAGTTGCTCCCTGGGTACCTGATCCTATTCTAATTGGCCAAGACTGGCCCCACTTCGGAACATTGTTGGCTCCTACTCATACAGAGCCTACTTCCCCGGTTCCAGAGAAGCCCGGGGACTTGTTCCCTTTTTCCTCAGAGATTTTTCCCCATTAACAACGGGTCCCAAAGACACGTAAACAGAGACGTGCGGAAAAAGAGGACTGGTTAAGAAAGGCTGGGACTCTTGGTAACATTAGTCATCCCAAAAGACTGCAAGTTATGGTGGAGATGACCAGGGTTGGTGTGAGGAAAATGGGGGTAATCAGCGCATTAATAAAGGCAGTGTGCTCGGCTGGTTACCCCTATTTCATATTGGGGGTGAAGGGGTTAAGTTTTCCTGAACTGTACATGTCTTATTTTTCCCTCTGTCCCTTGTTGTCCCCATTTTGCAGGATTGTATGTGCTTGCAGTATAGTACATCCCAAGCACACACACATATGAAAAATATAATTGGGAGATAAGGGGAACATGTATGTTCAATAAAGTGTATTTTTGCTGCAGGTTTTAAAAGGGACAAGCAGGAGGAAGTTTTTTTTCTCCGGTCATTAAAATGCACTCAAGAACCAAATGTTTTGACACCTATGAACTGGGTCACTTTCCTATGCAAGCTTCAAAGGTAACATGCTGTGCCAACGCCTGTGAATCTCTGGAAGTGTAGAGACTTTGTGGATAGAAATTAGCAGTGGAGGTAAAAGTATAAAGAAAATATTTGTGGGAATATGCTATAAACCACCAAATATCTGTGAGATTGAGGAAGCTAAAATACATTTGCAAATGGAGAAGGCATCAAAACTGGGTCATGTTTGCATAATGGGGGATTTTAATTATCCAGACATAGACTGGGGCAATGAGATTAGCGTTACAACAAAAGGAAACAGGTTTTTGGGGGTGCTTAAAGATAATTATATGACCCAAATTATTGAGGAACCAACCAGGAGAGGGGCAGTTCTGGATTTGGTCATATCAAACAATGTAGAAGTAATAACAAATATTCAAGTCCTGGAACATTTGGGTAACAGCGATCATAACATGGTCTCGTTTGAAATAAATTATCAAAAAACAGATTACTTGGGTTCAACAAAGACCTTCAACTTTGGAAAGGCAGATTTTAATAAACTGAGGTCTAATCTAGTAGTAATACAATGGGATGATGTTTTTGCAGGGAAAAATGTAGAAGATAAATGGGCAGTCTTTAAAACATTGTTTGAAAAGCACTTTATTAAAGTGTGGCCGGTACCGCAAGCCGGGAGATTTCCCGGCATGCTAGTGGCCGCCCCTCGGCGTGCCGCGCGTCATAGACGCGCGGTCACGCGTCTTCGGGAGCGTGCGCCCCCTGCACGCGCGTCCAGGGGCTCCCCGAGGGAGCCCTGGTGTCCCGCGATCGCGGGACAGCGGCAGGGGGTTCCGGGGGACCCGGCGGACCCGGCAGCGGTAGGGAGAGAGCCCCGATCGGAGGGCGCTCTTCCGCTGCTTCGGCGCGCGCCCGTCACTCTCGGGCGCGCGCCAGGCTACTGCTGCGGCCAAGAACGGGCAAATGCTCGAATAAACTTGGCCGCAGCAGTATCAGTGTAATAAGTATAAAAGAAATAAGTCAAAACCAATGTGGCTAAATAAACAGGTAGGGGAAGAAATGGACAAGAATAGGAAGGCGTTTAGATTCTTTAAGTCAGAAGGGACAGAGACATTGTATCAGAATTATAAGGAATGTAACAAAAATTGCAAAAGGGCAATCAAATTAGCAAAAATGGATAATGAAAAAAGGATTGCAATAGAAAGTAAGGTCAACCCTTAAAAGTTCTTTAAGTACCTTAATAACAAAAAAATGAGAAAAGAAAATATAGGACCCTTTCAGTGTGAGATGGGTAGGCAGATTATTGGAGATAAGGAAAAAGCAGAGGTATTAAACAAATTCTTTGCCTCTGTGTTTACCAGGGAAGAATCAAGTTCAATAGTAGTGCCACAGGAGGAAGTCACAACCTCCATATTAATGACCAATTGGTTAACTGAGGAAGAAGTTCATAAGCGACTTGAAAAAATTTAAGTAAATAGGGCACCTGACCCCAATGGCATGTATCCAAGAGTTCTCAAGGAGTTAAGATCAGTAATAGTAAAACCATTATATTTAATATTCAAGGACTCCATTTCCACAGGCTTAGTACCACAAGATTGGCGTAAAGCAGATGTGGTGCCTATATTAAAAAAGGGAACTAGATCACACCCGTAGAATTACAGACCTGTATGCCTGACTTCAATAGTAGGGAAACTACTTGAAGGTTTAATACGGGATAATATTCAGGAATACCTAATGGAAAACAAAATTATTAGTAATAGTCAGCATGGATTTATGAAGGATAGATCTTGCCAAACTAACCTTATTTGTTTCTTTGAGGAGGTAAGTAGGGATTTAGACCAGGGTAATGCAGTTGATGTGGTCTACTTAGATTTTGCAAAGGCTTTTGATACGGTTTCACACAAGAGGTTGATGTTCAAAATAAAGAAAATTGGACTCAGTAATAATATATGCACCTTGATTGAAAACTGGTAAAAGGACAGACAACAGAGGGTTTGACCTTACCCAAGATTACCCGGCATTTAAAGCCGAGTTTCAACAAGTATTCGATTCTCCCGCTCGTCGGGAGATGGCATCTGTTTCTCTCCTCCAGATCACTCAGGGACGGCGAATGGTGACGCAGTATGCTGTGGAATTCCGGACTCTAGCAGCCGAGACAAACTGGGGACAAGAGGCTCTCGTCTCCGTGTTCTGGCAAGGCCTGGCAGATCCCATCAAGGATGAACTCTCTCGCCAATCCAGGCCAGATCAATTGGAGGTCCTCATTGATTTGGCTGTCCGAGTGGATCAACGTATGCAGGTACGCCACACAGAGCGTCAGCGCACTCGTGTCCATAACTTTCAAGTTCCGTTCTCCAGTACTCCCAGCAACACTCCTGCTCCCCCAAGTGCTACCATACCTCTTCGTCCTGCACTGGAGTTGCCAGAGCCAATGCAATTGGGCGTACAACGCATCCGCACACCGATACGGCAGTTCCGCCACGCCGGGGGATTGTGTTTCTACTGCGGATCCATGGAACATCTGGTTCAGAGTGCCCACTGCGTCCGGGAAACGGGAACACCCAGTGAGTGCAGAGGGGCTCTCTCTGGGTGTAATGTCTCCACGTCCCCTTTCTAAAGGTGAACTCCCTAAGAAACTTACATTTCCTGTCTCCCTTTCAGGCGATAAGTTCAAGACTTCTACCGCCGCTTTCATTGACTCAGGAGCTGGAGGAAACTTGGTGAATCTTGAATTCGCCAGGTTAAACCGCATACCACTCGTGAGAAAGAAGGTTCCAATCGCACTCGTCGGTATCGATGGACGTCCTCCTTACAGACGGCTCCCTTCCTTCTGTCCTCACATCTGCACAAGGAGACCTTAGTTCTCGATGCCATTCACGCTCCGGGGATACCCATCACCCTTGGTCTTCCTTGGCTACAGCTTAACAATCCTCTCATTGACTGGACTTCCTCTGCTCCCATTTCCTGTAGGCCGAGGTCAGGCGAGACTCATCAACTGCTGGCTAATACCTCTGTTCCCGAAGTTATTCTACCTTCCGTTTACCATCAATTCCGGGACGTTTTCAGTAAGGTACAGTCAGACCTCTTGCCGCCACAGGACTTACGATTGTCCGATCGATCTAGTTCCAGGTTACTCCCTACCCAAGTCCAAGACCTACCATTTGTCGTTACCAGAATCTCAAACTATGGATGAATATATCCAGGAGAATCTCAAGAAAGGCTTTATTCGTCACTCCAATTCCCCAGCAGGGGCTGAGTTTTTCTTCGTCAAGAAAAAGGACGGGTCGTTGAGGCCTTGCATCGACTACAGGGGTTTAAACCACATCACTATTAAAAATCGTTACCCCCTTCCCCTTATTACCGAACTGTTCGATAATTTACAGGGGGCCAAGATTTTTTACAAGTTGGATCTACGTGGTGCCTATAACCTGGTGCGCATCAGGAAGGGGGATGAATGGAAGACGGCCTTCAACACGCGTAGTGGACACTACGAGTACCTTGTAATGCTTTTCGGCTTATGTAATGCTCCCGCTGTCTTCCAGGATTTCATCAACAACGTCTTTTGTAAGATACTCAATATTTTTGTTATTGTACACTGGCGACACACTTTATTCGAGCTCGGCTAGTCCCACGAATTCGGGTATACCCGGGTGTATTGAGGTTTGTGACTGTTTTCTGCCCGAGTGCATTGAGGTATTTTCCAGGAAGGGATTGAAGCATTTTATTCCCGCTGTCTGCAATACTGCACAGTATATATATATATACTGCATTACAATTCATGAATTTATGCCATCTGGTAGACACGCGAAGCATTGCAGCCTATTAAATCCTAATCATTATCATTTAACAGATCAGCCGCCCGTCAGCCAGGCATGAACCCAGGCTGGGAAGGCAAACACAACGGGGCTTGTCAGAGGTGAGGAGCGGCGCATTCCATGTATCTGCCAGGTACATACTGGGTATTTGCTCGAATAAAGTGTGTCGGTGCAGTATACTTGGATGATATCCTGATTTTTTCCAAAGATATCCAGGACCATATACGCCACACCTCCTACGTCCTTTCCCGTCTCCGTGAACACCATTTGTACGCCAAACTGGAGAAGAGCACCTTTCATCAGACCTCTACTCCGTTCCTGGGGTACATCATTTCCGATGAGGGGTGTATGATGGACTCCGGTAAACTTCAAGCAGTCACTGAATGGCCAAGACCCAACTCTCTTAAGGCCATACAAAGTTTTTTAGGGTTCGCTAATTACTATCGTAAGTTTATACAGAGTTTTTCCACCATTGTGGCACCCCTCACTGCGCTCACCAAAAAAGGAGCTGATCCTTCTGCTTGGTCATCCGAGGCAATCTCCGCCTTCGAGACACTCAAGGAAGCCTTTATATCCGCACCTATTCTCCGTTATCCCAACATCGAACTTCCCTTCGTCCTGGAGGTCGACGCTTCTGATTGCGGCGCTGGTGCCGTTCTTTCCCAGAGACCCACGCCCCAAGATAAGTTACATCCCTGTGCATATTTTTCCAAGAAATTCTCGTCTGCCGAGAGGAACTATGATGTGGGTAACAGGGAAATTCTGGCCGTGAAGATTGCTCTTCAAGAGTGGAGACACCTGCTAGAGGGGTCGAAAGAGCCGTTTACTATTCTCACGGACCATAAGAACCTTCTTTACATAGAGAACGCTCGACACCTTGGTCCACGACAGGCTCGTTGGGCTCTTTTTTTTTCTCGATTCGATTTTCACCTTTCCTATATCCCTGGGACCAAGAACGTAAAGGCAGACGCACTCTCCCGAATACATTCTTCTGAAGAGAGGCCAGAGGAACCTTTGGAGACTATCCTTCCACATGAGAGGATTCTCGCCACGTCTTCTTTCAAGAATCTTGACAAGATTTTGCACTCCCAGAGATGCATTCCCAAGGACTTGGTCGTTCCCAACAACAAACTCTATGTACCATCCAAATTTGTTCCAGAGGTCCTGTCTTGGGGTCATTCCTCTAAATCTGCAGGTCATCCAGGTTTTAAGAAGACTACTGATCTCATTTGTCGGAATTTCTGGTGGCCAAGGATGTCTCAAGATAGTCTGGAGTTTACCCGTGCATGCCCCACGTGTGCTCAAAGCAAGACTCTCCGTCAAAAGCCTCAGGGTTTTCTCTTACCCCTTCCAGTTCCCGACCGCCCCTGGTCCCACATTTCTATGGATTCATCGTGGAGTTGCCCAGGTCCAGAGGAATGAACACTATCTTGGTGGTCGTGGACAGGTTCTCGAAGATGTCCCATTTTATTCCACTTAAAGGATTACCCACCTCCCTGCCCTTGCTGATATCTTTACGGAGCAGATTTTCCGGATTCATAGGATCCCTTCGTCCATTGTTTCTGACAGAGGTTCTCAGTTCGTATCCAAATTTTGGAGAGCTTTCCCGAAGAGATTGGACATCTCTTCTTCTTTCTATCATCCTCAGTCCAATGGACAAACGGAGAGAATCAATCAATCGCTGGAGAAGTACCTGAGATGTTTTATATCTGATTTCCAGGATGATTGGGCTCAACTCCTCTCTTGGGCAGAGTATGCCGTCAATTCTGCAAAAAACGAGTCCACCCGGGAGTCGCCCTTCTTTATAAATTATGGGTTCCACCCTCCCTGTCTTCCCATCCCCAACATTCCTTCTGGAGTACCAGCCGTAGATGAACGCATTTCTTCCCTCCAAACCACATGGTCCAGGATTCAGTCTACCCTTCTCAACTCCTCCCGCAGATCGAAACTACAGGCCGATCGTCGTCGTCTTTCGGCACCCAGTTACAAACCAGGGGATTTGGTATGGCTATCCTCTAGGAATATCCACCTCAAGATACCATCTCCTAAACTGGCACCTAAGTTCCTGGGTCCCTTCCCTATTTGTGAACAAATCAATCCCGTGGCATTCCGGCTCCAACTACCAACCAGTATGAAGATTCCCTATGTCTCTCATGTGTCCCTCTTAAAACCATTTATCTCCAGTCACTTCTTTCCGGATCAGACTCGTAAACCGGATCCCATTACTGTACAAAATAACGAGGAATACGAAGTTCACTCTCTTTTGGATTCTCGCCTATCCAGGGGTCATCTCCAGTTCTTGGTGCAGTGGAAGGGCTTTGGCCCTGAAGAGAGATCCTGGGTACCTTCAAAGGACATTCATGCCCCAGCCCTTCTTAAGTCTTCAGGAAAAAGTTTCCAGAGAAACCGTTCTTGGACCGTCCTGAGGCCGTTTCTGAAGAAGGGGGTACTGTCAGGAATCGGCGTTCTCCTCGCTCCCCACACAGAGCACTCCCTCCCCACAGGGAGCCCCTGGACACACAAAACAATCCTACCTTACCGGCCTCCACGGCTCCTCGCCCCTGCCGCCGTCGCGGGATCACTCCCCTCTGCGATTCCTCTGCTCAGCGCCGGGTGCGCCCACGCCCTCCTGCACGCACACCTGCACCATCCACTGGCTCTGTTCACACGCGTACACGAGTTATGGAGCACGCTCAGTCTGCACACTCTTATTCCCGTCCCCCGGACATCAGGCTTCGCCCCCGCACACTGCACGGACATTCTCAGGTTACTAACAAGACTCACCTGGCCTGTTATGCCTGCACCAATCTGAAGTGTCTCCCTGTAGCTCTTCCTGTCCCGCCTCCGTTCCTAATTGGACCTTCCTGCTTTATCTAGCTCCTCTCTGCTCTCAGTCTTTGCTCGACATAGTCTCTGTATTGAAGTACTTCTGGATTCTCTCAGTGTTTTCACAGGTTCTGACGCAGCTCGTACGACTACCCCCTCTGGCTCTCGATCTCGGCACTCCTTGGACAACGCTCACTCTGGTAACCCCTTGAACACGGCTTGGACTACGACCTATTTCCACTCTCCACTCCCTGACTTCGGCAAGGCATCATTCACTCTATCTCTACAACCGGTACCGGCAAGTATTGTCTACCTTGCCTGGCAACGCTTCATACCACACTCCGGACACGCTCCCTTTGCTGCGGGTGCGTGTATTACTACTTCCCCCTTCAGCTCAGGGGACGGGTCTGGTCTGCGGGCAGCACCAGCGTAACAACTTTAAACTCTCCATGTTTTTGGCGGATTCCCCTTGCAGTATGCCGGAAGGTGCGCATATCTGTGAGAGGAATCTGGCAGAGAGATGGCGAGACCTGGCGAGAAGGACTCCGCTGGCGAGATCTGTCAGCAGAGAGTGAGATCCGCCTCTCTCTGCACAAATCTCGGCTGGAAAAAAAAATGTGTACATAACAATTTGATTACTATTGTAGATGTGCAGGGGGTCTACGGAGATGAACCGCGTTGGTTTTATGTCTGGGGACCCCCTGCTTCCCAAGATACAGGCCCCGTTATGAGGTGCCGGTATCTCCTATGTAGTGAGATAGCCCGATCACGTGACTCGGGACATTTCCATTCATAGGAGATACTTGCACCTCAAAAAGGTGCCTGTATCTCGGGAAGCAGGGGGTCCCCGGACATAAAACCAACACGGTTCATGTCCGGAGACCCTCTGCACATGTACACTAATAATAAAAATACAGTAATGCTGCTTCATTACCTTATCGGCTATCCGTTGGGGTTAAATCACAGTAGCATGTTTATTGGGGACAATGGCCCCCAATAAACAGTGCTATACACAACACAATCAGGCTCTGTGCCCCCAACAACACCTAACCCCCTCTTTTATACATAAACCATAGTAATTTTTTTAGGCACAGGGATGGAACTATAGCCTGGCGGTGGCCCTCGGGTGTTGCCTGCAGTATAAAGTCTGTGGCCCAAAAAAATTATTACAAAACACATAAATACTTTAACATTAATACACCCCACCCCACTACCCACCCCTGTGAGGCATAACCACCATCAACCCCAACACATCGGGAGGCCTACCCTCCGTCCCTTGGGGACAATAGCCCCTACCACCAATACCCACATTCAAAACAATACACACACCCGCAAGAAACATAACAATTTTTAATAAACTATACATAACCCACCCACAACATATAGCAAATATATTGTGGTGTTACTTAACCCCTTAATACCAATAACGGTTAATAAGCGGTAAAGTAATTAATGGGTTAAGCCACCCTGCACCCATTCATTTGTAGAGTGGCTTCATCATTCATATATATATATATATATATATATATATATATATATATATATATATATATATATATATATATATATATATATATATAATTTTACATATATCTTTATAAATGTATGGAAAATATAAGTTTGATTAAGCAACCTACAAAGAAATGGGAAAGGATATGCATGTATCTATTTAAAACATCTGATCTGCAATTGACAACATCACTGCCAAATTAAAAACAAAGCCAAATGAAAATAAAAACACATCTCATAAGAGAATAAAGCAAGCACCTATCCAAAGCATTAAAGAGTAAATTGGTATAAAACTTACTATTGAACTATATGTACATGAAGCAAATAATATTTACATCATGTACACAATTGCAATCAATGCTCCAAAACAAATACACGCTTGAAAGTAAACATTCTATATAAATAAAGCAAGTCGACAATAATAAATTAACACACAATTAATGCCATCTGAAATACATTACAAGCAAATCTAAACAAAAATCCCTATTGAAGATTGCTAGACAAACACAAAACCAGTGCAAAAACAAATTTATTCCTAAGTAACATGATCATAAACAATCTAAATGCACCAAATAAGCCACATTAAACAATTAAGGCAGGATCCCAACATATACCCATGCAATCATAATCATCTGAAATGAAAGAAGTAATTCAACATTACACTGCACACACAAAATAGTAAGCAAAAAGGGAAAAGACTTGTAGAAGACATGAAAAAATGCAATAAACATTTGAAAAACAACCCTTTAATAAACATGTATGTATATAGCTCAAGAGGGATATATATACATACATGGGCATGAATAGAACATTAAAAAAAATAAATCCGACTTGTAAGAAAAAAACAAAAAACAACTTTACAACTTAAATAAAATACATTTCTTGACTTTAATTACCATTAGATGACCAATGACCGACTTGAGGGAAAACCGCTATGTCTGCAACACATCCAAAGACATGAACCAGCAACCCATAAAATAATAAACCTTTGTAATCCAATGTGGTGTCTTCTTTCTTGTCTTTATAATCCATACCGTCTGTGGTCTTCTTTTCGGGGTCTTCTTCACCGTCTGCGGGGTCTTCGGGGTCTTCTGGCTTCTTCTTCTGTGACGCAGGTCCATCTTCTTCTGAGGGGAGGTCCTCTCCCCACGGTGTCAAGCTGGAAAATGAGAGAACATAGGCTTTTATAGGCCTATGACGTCACATTTTGCATCAAATGGTTCTCACGGTCCTGATTGGTCCGTGAAAAGCATGTGATTTTGGATATGGCTAACACAAATGATGACATCATTTAAAGAAAATGAAGCCAGCCAATCAGAATGGCTGTGCTTCATTTCCCTTTAACATGACGTCAACAAAAAAAACTGTGCCTCGTCACATGGGACTACAGCCAATGAGATCGTGGAAACTAAATCAACGATCTCATTGGCTGTAGTCCCATGTGACGGCGCCATGTTGGTTTTGTTGACGTCATGTTAAAGGGAAAATGAAGCACAGCCATTCTGATTGGCTGGCTTCATTTCCTTTAAATGATGTCATCATTTGTGTTAGCCATATCCAAAATCTCATGCTTTTCACGGACCAATCAGGACCGTTAGAACCATTTGATGCAAAATGTGACGTCATAGGCCTATAAAAGCCTATGTCGTCTCATTTTCCAGCTTGACGCCGTGGGGAGAGGACCTCCCCTCAGAAGAAGATGGACCTGCGTCACAGAAGAAGAAGCCAGAAGACCCCGATGACCCCGAAGACCCCGCAGACGGTGAAGAAGACCCCGAAAAGAAGACCACAGATGGTATGGATTCTAAAGACAAGAAAGAAGACACCACATTGGATTACAAAGGTTTATTATTTTATGGTTGCTGGTTCCTGTCTTTGGATGTGTTGCAGACATAGCGGTTTTCCCTCAAGTCGGTCATTGGTCATCTAATGGTAAGTAAAGTCAAGAAATATATTTTTTGATTGGAAGATGAGATTGGATTTTTGTTAGGAAATATGATTTTATTGTACTGTGTCTGTATGGAGAAGTTGTATTAGTAGTAGAGCATGTTTTTGATAACCCTTCTACATGTATTTGTATATTGGTTCATCATGTGTGTGTATATATATATAGGCAAGGTAGGAGAAAGGAAGAGGCACACAAAATATAGTGGAATCAAATGATTTCCAAATGTATTAATGCATCAGATCTAACAGTGGTAACGTTTCAGGACACAAAGTCCCTTCCTCAGACAAAACACCTCAAAAGTACACTAGCACATCTATATATACCCCCAAAGGTCAAAATAATTACCTTCCCCAGTCAAAACCAAAAGTGCAGGGCTGCATCCAATTTCACAACCTAATTGTGCACGCCCCCGACGTCTGACATCACCGTGCGGCGCCGCGTCATGACGCACGTGACGTCACAATGCAATAACGTCATTCGGCCCAGTGATGGCCCACAAGAGGAATGAGATAATGAAGTGTCCTGTAGACAATCCCAAGATGTCTGCCCACAGTGACTGACGGCGTCACGTGGTGTGATGTCACGACGCACGTGACGTCACGACGTGAAAGCGTAATGACGTTTGGTTGCTAGGGCAACATAACAAAGGGAGAAAAAGAACCCCTATAGTGGGAGCACTCAACTGGCCAATGATACTGATGTGAGAGATATATGTAATAACCATATATAGAACACAGTAGTACTTGAGTATTGTAAGGTGAGTATAATTAAAAACAACTTTATTGGGAGATGTCCTCAAATAAAATAAATGTCCGAAATAAATAATAAATCCTAATCAAGCGGCGAATTAAAATGCAATGAAGGTGGGGTGAGCCAATGGAACAGTACATCTAATGCAGTTAAAGGTTATCTGAATATCCTCTAATATTAAAGGTAAGTGTATACCAAAATATGTTTAGAGAAAGTATAGTGCGGTTGCAACATGTCCATATATAATGTTACACATTAATCCAGTGCTGCGAGTCCAACAAGGTAGCAGGTAAGTAATCACTGCCACAGTGTTTTTGACAACGACTTGTGCCCGGAGCCCTCTCTGCATAAACTAGATGAACTATTTGGCTAGGTGCTGCTTATCACAACCAACTGTCTCAAACAGTGAAGAGTAAATCTTGTCTACACAGTGTATGTGGTCTTTGACTGTAAAAAACTCTAAGGAACCAGTGCTGCGAGTCTAACAACAAGGCAGCATGATAATCTGCCCTGATGTTTTAGCAGACAACGTCTTGTGCCCAGTATTACCCTCACAATTGGTAAACGTCAAAACTCCTGCAGTCCAAGTTATCACAGGATAAAACACACTCTAAAAAAGTCATGCATGTACAATAAATGAGAGCAGTGGTACTGGTATACAGTGCCCTTGCAATGTATCCACAGCAAGCTGATTCTGTGAATGGTGATGTGTCTTGTGCGTCTATGTACCATATAGTTGTGTGGTCTACTAGGGCATAAGGCATGCGAGAACAGAAGGTGATTATATCATGTATGCAGCACAAAAAAATGCCATAAAATTGCAGATAGCCTATGCTCTACCCCCCTGAGGCGCATAAAATACAGACCGTGAGAGTCTGTAGACCGGAAACCTTCTCAGTGTTTGGAGACAGTGAGTAAGCGGAAGTGACGAACCCGGAAGTCTCGGGACGCGTCACCAATGACGTCAGTGCGTTCTGAGGTTTGCCAACGTACGTTTCGCTGTCAAGCTTCTTCTTAGGCTGATTAGAGCACTCCCCTATCCCTGCTATATGAAGGAAAAACGGGGCTAGCTAATTGGTCACGAACAGTGTAGTTTCAAGTGCATAACACACTTGAGTACTTTGTGCATAGGGTGAATGGTAAACTTATACACTTGCGGCCTCTAGTGGTCATTTAAAGGAACTGGCACAGTGTATTTACAAGTGTGTAACATACATAAGTTCTTTGGCCATGAGGTGAATGATGAACTTATGCACTTGGGGCCTGTAGTGGTCATTTAAAGGAACTGGCACAATCTAATAATACAGGCTATGATGACTAATACAGGTTTGTAAAGGTGGTTCAAGGATGTTCAAATAAAGGGGTAAAACACAAATCCCTCATGTAACCCTTGGGGAGAAAGTGTCCCAAGAGTGTAAATCCACCTTGATTCCTTTCGAAGCAATACCTGATCCCAATCTCCCTTCCTTTGGTCCAAGGAAAATTGGTCTATGCCTGTAAAGGATAGAACTGTGCTATCCCCCTGATGGTTTTCCAGGACGTGTCTAGCTACTGGTGTGTCTTGATGATTTCGAATGTTGCCTAGATGTTCTAAAACCCGTTTTTTAAAAGGGCGTCTGGTCTTTCCTACTTACTTTTGGCGGCAAATACAGGTTATAAGGTATATGACACCTGCGGATTTGCAACTTATGTAGCGCCTGATATCAAAACTCCTTGTTTCATTCCAATTCTGGAAGGTTTTGGAGCTCTTGATAAATTTGCAGGCCTTGCAATTATGGCAGCTAAAACATCCTATTGGTTTACTTGGTAGCCATGTGCTAGTGGTTTTCTCCTTTACGAAGTGACTCTTAACGAACTGGTCTCTGAGGTTTTTTGCCCTTCTAGATATGAGTTCAGGGTACGATTTAAGTATGTCACTGAGATCTGGATCAGACTGGAGAATGTGCCAACGTGTCTGAAAGATCCTTTTGGCTAAATGCCATTTGGTGTTATAGGTACCAATAAACCTAATACAATTAGTTGATACATCTTTGGGGGTATCCTTAAGTAAGCTTTCTCTAGGGGTGTTTTTCGCCCTCTTGTAAGCCCTTTTTACACTGTTCTTGCTGTAACCACGTGTGTAGAATCTGTCCTTCATGAGGTCTGCTTGTATTTCAAATTCGGAAGGTGTGCTACAATTCCTCCGAATACGAAGGAACTGTCCCACTGGGATATTGGTAATTAATTTGGGGGGATGGTGACTATTAGCACGCAATATGCTGTTTGTAGCTGTTTCCTTTCTGAATGTAGTAGATGTCAAATAACCATTTTCCTTTATGGATATTTTCAGATCCAAGAAGGTGATCTCTATCGGACCGATATCACAAGTGAGTTTTAAGTTATTAACATTCGTATTCAGAATATTAATGAATTCAAGAAGTAGTTTTTGTGTACCATTCCAAAGTATGATGATGTCATCTAGGAACCTATACCAAAGTTGGATATGGTTGGTATAGTGTTCTAGAGTGTCGGAAAAAACTACTTCCGCTTCCCACCAGCCCAGGTACAGATTAGCATATGATGGCGCACATTTGGTACCCACTGCTGTATCCTGGGTCTGGTGGTAAAGCTTGTCATTAAACCCCAAAAAATTCCTGGTAAGTACAAATTGAAGTAACTTTAAAACAAACCTCAGAACGCACTGACGTCATTGGTGACGCGTCCCGAGACTTCCGGGTTTGTCACTTCCGGTTACTCACTGTCTCCAAACACTGAGAAGGTTTCCGGTCTACAGACTCTCACGGTCTGTATTTTATGCACCTCAGGGGAGTAGAGCATAGGCTATATGCAATTGTATGGCATAGGTTTGTGCTGCATACATGATATAATCACCTTCTGTTCTCGCATGCCTTATGCCCCAGTACACCTCACAACTATATGGTACATAGATGCACAAGACACATCACCATTCACAGAATCAGCTTGATGTGGATACATTGCAAGGGCACTGTATACCAGTACCACTGCTCTCATTTATTGTACATGCATGACTTTTTTAGAGTGTGTTTTATCCTGTGATAACTTGGACTGCAGGAGTTTTGACGTTTACCAATTGTGAGGGTAATACTGGGCACAAGACGTTGTCTGCTAAAACATCAGGGCAGATTATCATGCTGCCTTGTTGTTAGACTCGCAGCACTGGTTCCTTAAAGTTTTTACAGTCAAAGACCACATACACTGTGTAGACAAGATTTACTCTTCACTGTTTGAGACAGTTGGTTGTGATAAGCAGCACCTAGCCAAATAGTTCATCTAGTTTATGCAGAGAGGGCTCCGGGCACAAGTCGTTGTCAAAAACACTGTGGCAGTGATTACTTACCTGCTACCTTGTTGGACTCGCAGCACTGGATTAATGTGTAACATTATATATGGACATATTGCAACCGCACTATACTTTCTCTAAACATATTTTGGTATACACATACCATTAATATTAGAGGATATTCAGATAACCTTTAACTGCATTAGATGTACTGTTCCATTGGCTCACCCCACCTTCATTGCATTTTAATTCGCCGCTTGATTAGGATTTATTATTTATTTCGGACATTTATTTTATTTGAGGACATCTCCCAATAAAGTTGTTTTTAATTATACTCACCTTACAATACTCAAGTACTACTGTGTTCTATATAAGGTATTACATATATCTGTCACATCAGTATCATTGGCCAGTTGAGTGCTCCCACTATAGGGGTTCTTTTTCTCCTTGTGTTTTGCTTGCCCATTTCCCCTGGTCGCAGCACCCAGTCACGGGCAGTAGAGAGGTTCCCTACCACCCCTACCCCCTTCCCCCTCCCTCTCCCTTGGTTTGTTGCTTGGGCAACAAACAAAAAAGGGAAGAAAAACATACAAATACATAAACAGAGTCATTTACTAACTGTTAATATAGCAGGGCTATTCTGCAAGCATAGGGAGGAGCAAATAATAGTGCCATAATGCACCAGTGTAGCATTCTATTGTTGTGTCCACTTTAATCAATTGCTGACAGTCCTTTTTGAAAAAGAAGTCCATATAAATGAAAGAAAGCTGTAAATAAAATGAAACTTTGTGAAAACATATTGCCATTATTTGTATATATACTGCATGTATTCTTAAGACAATCTTTGTGGCAAGATAGACAACCCTCAGGAGATAGATATTCATTTCAATACACATATACATAGGAACAAATTTGTCAGGGTAACCTTGGAATGTTAATATGTATAAGGCAGTGGTCGATGAGTTGAAGACCCTTAGCAGTCCTGGTCTTATTGGGGATCATAACCCCGTATTGGCCATCCGCAAAAAGTTGGTTCTACTTAGGAGGCTGACCCGTTATTATAGGAACCAGTTTAGCTCCAATCTTTCATTCATACCCCTAGGGGCAACCGTATCCAGTGTATGGGTCCACTTCGCCTCTTTTTGTAAAAGAATTCTTTCTCTATCCCCTCCTCTGCGGAGGGGTTTCACATGATCGATCACTTGATACCTAAGCTGCGAGATATTATGTCTTTTTTCTCAAAAGTATCTTGCCACTGATGTGTCTGATAATGGGTTTCTGATGTTACTCTTATTTTGAGTCTACGTTCCTTGAGTGAATTAGTTGTTTTCCCTACATATAACATCCCACAGGGGCATTTCAGTAAATATACAATGTAAGAACTTAGGCATGTGTAAAAACCATTGGTTTTAAATTGTCTCCCCGTATGGGGTTGACAGAAATGCTCACCCCTTATTATTCCATTGCAATGGATACAGCTCCTGCAATGAAAGGTGCCGAATTGGGGTTTTGTCAGGAATGTTTGATGTGCAGTTTTCAATAAATTGGCTTTGACCACTCTATCCCTGATGTTACGTGGCCTTTTATAGGCAAAAATGGGTGGGTCTTTGAACAGATGGCAAATGGTGGGTTCACCTTGCAAAATGTGCCAATGTTTTGATACTGCTCTCTTAATTTGCTGTGAGGCTATACTATATGTAGTTACGAATGGCACACCTTCCCTTCTTGGCTTAGGGTTCTGTTGTAATAATTCCCCTCTAGTGAGGTGTTCTACCTTGGTCACTGCTTCCTTAATAGTTTTACTCTTATAACCTTTGTTTAGAAATTTCTTCCCCATTGTTTCTAACCGCATGGATAACTTAGTAGTGTCTTTTACAATTCGTTTGACACAAACAAGTTGACTATAGGGTAAGCCTTTCTTTAGACCATGTGGATGGAAACTGTTTGTTAGAAGTAGTCTATTACTGTCAGTAGTTTTCACATATAAATCTGTTGTTAATACATGTTCATTAAGGGATACCGTGACATCCAGGAAGTTAACCTCTGATCTACTCTGACACATGGTAAACTTAATGGTACTATGGTTAAAATATGCAACAAATGGTACTATTGGTTAATATATGCAACAAATTGCAGCAACCTGTCCACATCACCTACCCACACCATAAACACATCATCTATGTATCTCTTCCAAATGTGTATATTCCCTGTGAATTCATGTGGATTCAATATGAAGTTGGCCTCAAGGTCTGCCATGAAAATGTTTGCATAGGTGGGGGCCATGTTTGCCCCCATTGCAGTGCCCTGGACTTGTTCATAATAGATATGGTTATATCTGAAGTAGTTCTTAGTGAGAATAATTTTGAGAAGTGTGAGAGTAAGGTCATTGATTGGTTTTGGGAGTATGCTGGACTGTAGTGCCTTCATTGTGGCTTGTAGGCCATCCTTATGGGGAATTGCCGTGTAGAGACTCTGTACATCAAGGGTACAGAGCCACACCTCTGTCTCTGGAAGTGTTATTTGGTCAACAATCTGTGGGAACTCAGATGTGTCTTTAATGTAGGCCAGAGTGGCCTTAGCTAGAGGCTGTAAAAGTTTATCCACAAAGATCGCGAGTGAACACAGAATCTGTTCCAGCCACAATTGGTCTCCCTGGTGGTTTCATGAGATTTTTATGAATTTTAGGTAAGGTATATAATACCGGAGTGATTGGATGTCTTGTGATCATGAAGTCTTTTTGATATTTATTTATGATGTTGTTTGTATATGCTTCTGTAATGATTTTGCTAATATGCCTTTGTAATTTAAACACTGGATCATAAGCTATTATTTTGTAATGCTGTCTGTTACTGAGTTGATGTGAAATTTATGCATGATAATCAGTTCCATCCTGGACAACTATTGCACCTCCCTTATCGGCGGGTTCTATGACAATCTTTGAGTTATTCTGAAAATCTATTAATGCTTTATGTAGTTCCTTGGTGATATTATTGCGTACTTTGCGTTTATTTTCCCAACTGATCTTGTTAATTTCCCTGTTTACCATCATACTGAAGGTTTGTAGTGTGGGGTGTAGGATCGGTGGACTAAAAGTGCTTTTTTTCTAGCATTTACCAGTGTCAAACGTTCCCGGTAGTCCCATGGTTAATGGTTGTTCACGGTCGTCCGCGGTATTTTTATTAGGAAAAAGATAAAATTACAGGCTTATATCACATCACAACATCCTAAAACACATTATTTTTTCAATTTGCCGTTTCAAAGGGTGGGGGGGGTACCGCCAAGCAAGGCGTGACCTCTGGGTCACGGGTTGACCTGAGGATCGAGAGGTCTGAAAAAGAGAGGGCGGCAAGGGGGGGAGGAGGGGGAGGTGGTGGGGTGAGTTGTTGAAGGGGTTTGGGTGGGTGGGGGGTGTGGGTGTTGCCTCCCCCTCTGTGTCGGCCCATCCTTCCTGCATGTCACAATCTTATGGACCGCGGGTCCTGAGTGTGGACCCTTTTGGGGATCAGTGACCCATCCAGGGTTCCCATACCTTGTAGTGACTCTCTGTTTTACGCTTGAGGAAAGCTGTTAGTCGCTCCATAAGCATTACGTCATCTACTCTTCTCTTAATGCCTGAATGGAGGGGGGTGAGATCTTTTTCCAGGAGAACGCCACAGCGCACCTTGCCGCGGTGAGGATAAAGGAGATTAATTTCCCCACTGGGCGGTCAATTTCCTCGATTGGCCTGCCCAGGAGGAAGGTCAATGGGTCAGGGGATATTGTGAGGCCAGTTACCTCTTAAATGAGAGTTTGGATTGTAAGCCAAAAGTTCTGGATTATTGGGCATGACCACCAAATGTGGGCCATGTCGCCTCTCTGCCCACAGCCTCTCCAGCATAGATCTGAGGCCAGGGGATAGATTTGCTTCAATCTGACTGGGGTAAGATACCAGTGGAACATGATTTTGTAAATATTGTCTCTTGTTGTGGTACAAATGGAAGTTCCTGAAGCCGCGTCCCATATGTCCTCCCAGTCTTCTCTGTCTATGTATATGTTTAATTCTGCCGCCCACTTGGACATGTAGTCGTGAGTGGATGGGCCTGCTGTTATCTCCATGTCAGCATATATTTTGGAGATCAAGGCTGTTTGATGTGTGCTTGTTTGGCACAGCCTCTCAAAATTTGTAAGGGGAGGAAACTCAAATGTTGGGGACATTTTTTGGAGGAAGTGTCTAATTTGGAGATATTTAAATGGGCTCAGTTCTGGGGCCTTGTGCTTTGCGCGCAATTCTTGAAAGTTCAGCAGCCTTCCACCGCTCAACAGGTCGGCGATCTCCCTCATCCCCCTCAGTCTAAAGTGCTGAAATTGTTTGGTTCACATCCGGGAGGAAAGTTAGGGTTATTATGGATCGGTGTAAGCAGTGAGCCTGGAGATGTTAGTTTAAACTTTTTTTGCATTTCCGCCAGACTTCCCAGGTGTGTCTCACTGCGCCTAGGTCAAATCTGTGGAGGGGTCTATCTCCTTTGTCTGTACACCAAAGGTGGGCCTGCAGAGAAGGCGTCTTTACTAGATTCTATATCTAACCAGCAGTAGAGGCCCAGGTCTGCATTCCACACTACGGCTTGCCTCAATTGTGCTGCTAAATAATATTTTGATATATCTGGGACCCTAGGCCCCCTCTTCCTCTTGACACCAACAGGACCGACCTGGCGACCCTGGGTCTTTTGCCCTTCCAGATAAAATTAAACATTTTGTTTTGAATGTTTTTAAGCTCAGAGCCAGGAACATGGATCGGGAGTGTCTTGAAGAAGTATAACAATCTGGGGAGTATGTTCATTTTTACCGAGATCATCCTCTCGATCCATGAGATCTGGTAACCTTTCCATTTATCCAGATCTTTTTTAATTTTCCCGAACAAGGCCGGATAGTTATATTTGTATAGGGATTGGTAGTTACCTGATACATTCACTCCCAGGTATCTAATGTATGAGGAACTCCACCTGTAGTTTAAATTTAACTTCAATAGATTGGCTTCCAGTTCTGGAACGTTTACATGTAGGGCTTCTGATTTGTCATTGTTAATTTTGTAGTCCAAAATTTTGCCAAACTCCACCAATTCTTTATGTAGGTTGGGAAGGGACGTTTGGGGGTGGTTTAGGGTTAGTATTATATCATCAGCAAAAAGTGAAATTTTATAATTTGTTTCGCCAATTGGTACGCCCTGGATGTTTACGCTCTCGTGTATTTTGGCTACCAGCGGCTCGATCGTTAGGGCGAAGAGGAGAGGGGACAAAGGGCATCCATGCCTTGTACCATTCATTATTGAAAACCTCTGTGCTGTGCCTCCCGGGAGTTTAATTGCTGCTGATGGGTTTTGGTACAGTGCTCGGACCCCCTTTAGGAATGAGTCCTTGAAGCCGAATTTCTGCATGGTTTTATCTAGGAATAGCCAGTTAATTCTGTCAAACGCCTTCTCTGCATCTAAGCTCAGTATGACCGCCTTGGTACTTGTATGATTAATATGGTCTATTATGTTTATGATTTTGCGGGTGTTGTCCGAGGCCTGTCGGCCCGAGACAAACCCCACTTGGTCGTTATGGATAAGTCTGGGTAGGATGGGGTTTAATCTATTGGCTAGTATTTTGCTGTATAGCTTGAGGTCGTTGTTCAACAATGATATGGGGCGGTAGCTCCCACACTGCATTGGGTCTCTGCCCTCTTTATGGATTATTGCCAGATTGGCTAAGGACATTGAAGCTGATATGGGGTTGCCCTCCATGAAGGAGTTGAACAGGTCTAGTAAGTGAGGCGATAGGGACGGGAGGAATCTCTTATAGTAGGCATTTGTGAACCCATCAGGGCCAGGGGCTTTGGAGAGTTTGAGCGCTTTTACCGCGTCAGCCAATTCCTCTTTTGTGATCTTCCCGTTAAGCGTCTCATTCTCCTCCTCTGTTAGGAATGGGAGATTACAGTTATCTAGGTAAGTCGAGACTGCTGTGAGTCTTGATGCTCTGCTATTTTCCTCGTGGGTTCTGAGGTTGTATAATTTGGTATATAATTTGGTAAATTCCTCCGCAATTTGTTTATCGTTGTACAGTATCTCACCCGACCTATTCTTAATCGCCGTTATTTGGGACCTTTTTTGTACCCCTCTTAATTTGCTGGCCAAAAGTCTGTCAGCTTTGTTGCCCTTGTCATAATATCTCTGGTTAGTCCATCGGAGGGCTGGTTCAACATCCCCTAGTTGGATCTTTTTCAACTCGTTTCTAGCAGAGGTTAAAGCTTTGTATATTTTCCCTGACGGGTTGGATTGGTGCTGCTGTTCTAGTTTGATTATTTTCTCTGTCAAGTCTTTGAGTAATTTTGCTTTAACTTTTTTCCTATGGGATGTTATGGAGATAAGAGTACCTCTGATAGTTGCCTTATGGGCCTCCCATAGTACCGCTGGGGATGAGACTGAACCTGAGTTAGTCCTAAAGTACTCTGACAGGGCCGTTTTGATTTCTCTCACTATTTCTGGGTGATTCAATAGTGAATCGTTTAGTTTCCAGTTAAATGTGCTCGACTTTACGAATGGAACAGAAAGATTTAACGAGATAGGGGCATGATCCGACCATGTGATCGGGCCTATCTCAGTAGTTAAGGAGGCCTCCAAGACATTCTTGGTTGTAAAAAGGTAGTCGATGCGAGAATAGGTCTTGTGGGGTGCGGAGTAAAAAGTATAGTCCCTTTGGCCCTGATGTTGAGTTCTCCAAACATCCACCAAGGAGAACTCCTTGACAATGGATCTGAATGCCATTCCCGTCTTCAGGGAGAGGACCGTTTGTGGGCGGTTTGAGGGGAGTGATCTGTCCTCCATGGGATTCATGGCCATATTTAGGTCCCCCCCACTATCAGTGATGATAGGTAGGCAGGGTCTATCGTATCCAAAACTTTTTTCAGGAACTCTGGTTGATTGTCGTTTGGTGCATAGAGGTTGATCAGGGTGATCGCCGTGCCCGCCAATGAGCCATGGACCACAAGAAATCTACCCCCTGGATCTGATGCTTTTTTGACAAAATTAAATGGTGTTCCCAGGCGAATTAAGATAGCTACTCCTCTTTTTTTGCTTCTGAAAGAGGAGTAATAGCCCATTGGGAATGTATTATTAAATATTTTAGGTGGCTCGTGGTCTGTGAAGTGCGTCTCCTGGAGAAAGACAATGTCTCCTTGAGATCTTTTCATCTCTTGGAGAGCTAATTTTCTCTTCCCATGGCTCTGTAGCCCTTTGACGTTAAGGGAGATAAGTTTGATTGGGGTTTGTTTAGCCATTCTTGTTATATCTTGTGGAGGCGTTTAAGATCTCCCCTTTACCAACTGGGGGATCATGACTGATTGCCGTATAGGCAGGGTTTGAGTTTTCATCTTTGGCGGAAGGGGTTGACTTATTACCTGAGTCTGGGCTGACAAGCTGGGGATCGAGGGGGGGGGCGGTACGGGTGGAAGGAGTAAAGGACTGCTGGGACAGCATCAGCAGGTAGAGAGAAAGAGGATGGGGGCCAGTGGGCGCCCCAGAAGGAATGTAGCCAGGGTTACTGCTGCGGCCGAGTTTATTCGAGCATTTGCCCGGTCTCGGCCGCAGCAGTAACCTGGCGCGCGCCGGAGGGTGCCCGGCGCGCGCCAAAGCCGCGGAGGGGCGCCCTCCAATCGGGGTGCTCTCACTCCCGCTGCCGGGTCCGCCGGGTCCCCCGGAACCCCCCGCCGCCGTCCCCCACATTGCGGGACACCAGGGCTCCCTCGGGGAGCCCTGGACGCGCGTGCAGGGGGCGCAGGCACCCGATGACGCGTGCCCGCGCATCGGTGATGCGCGGCACGCTGAGGGAGTGCGGCTAGCACGCCGGGGCATCCCCCGGCTTGCGGTGCTAGCCGTGCTGCAATAAAGTGTGTCGGTAGTGTACGCACCGGCATTTGGACTTAAGGTCATTGGGGGGTAAATCCAGGAGTACGGACCAGCTAGTCCAGGAGGGTGTGGACCCCTAGATACTCTCAGTGTACTAAATTCCCAAGTATATGTAGATGGAGGGAATGGGAGGGGGGAGGGGAGGGGAAACGGGGAATGGGGAGGGGGGGGAGAGGAAGGGTCTCTATGATTAGGTAATTTTGTCCTGAGCGGATTAGGTTATGCAGGTCTTCTCCGCATAGACCTATACCTGGGTAGTGTTAACTGTAGTCTCCCTGTACGGTCGGCTGTTTTAGGGGAATCCCGTGGGTAAACTTATTCTAGAACCAGACACATAACATCAATAATAACATATATAACATATACAACCTTAACCATAACGAATCTGAGCATAAGTAAACACATTCAACTTTATCAGTGTCTTTGAGGTGGGGAGGATCAGCTGCTGTGGGGAGACCTGTGGTATAATCTTTCGCACCAGTCTGACATCAATCACCATAATTGCATCCATGACAATGGTATTTCTATGCATGTGCCCATTTTTGGCTCCAACAGGGGGCTTGCCACCTAGGGGGTCAGCTGCCCCATAGGGGCATGTGGTTTGGCTTTCAGAGGTCGTGTCCCCTTCAGCGTATAACTTGATATTTAAGCAGAACGCGATCTGTGTGTACCTTGCTCTTTTTTAACTCTGATATTGCCCTTGCGGCAAAGTGGGGTGATCTTTGTGTGCGAGCCTACACTTCAGCTTGAGTATAGTTGTGCTGTGCAGACTTTGTTTGTATTTTAAGCTGAGAGTGCATGAGTGACGGGGTGGGCGTGACTGCAGCTCGGTAGTGCTTTTGTTGGGATAACTGTGTAGCTGTTTATTTTGTCCAGATTAGACGCTAGTTATATGTGGGGGAAGGGGGGTCCCTGAGTTGTTTTGTGGGCCCGGGGCTTGCTAGGGTGCTCTGATGGTTGTGGGGTGTGTGTGGGGGGGAGGGATATATGGGGGGAGCAGGGTGGAGGAGGAGGGAGGGGGAGTGTGTGAAGGGGGGGATGTAGGGGGGTAAGTGTGTAAGGGAGGGGGTAAGTGTGTGAGGGGGGGAAGTGTGTGAGGGGGGGGAACGTGTGAGTAGGTGAGGGCATGTGTAAGGGGGGGCGGAGGGGGTTCATCGAGTGTGTGGAGGGGAGGGGGGACGGGTGGGGGTAATTCCAGCCCGCTCTCATGGGTCTTTCAGTGGTGATTCACGAGTGCATTAAATATGGCTAAGATAACAGTTTGTGTATCCAATCGGAGAGCCTCATTTGGGCTAACATTAGTGGGACAGATTTCCTCAACCTTCACCGCTATAACTTTAACATCACATCATGCATATTATTCAGATTACAGTTTTTTGTCCATTATTCGTACCTGGGGGGAGGGTCGGGAGGGGGGAGCGAGTCGCGGGGGGAGGTGGCTCATTCTGGTAGGCCACCTCTCGGCCCGTCTTACAATCTCCTCAGCCCCCTCCCTCCCCACCCCCCACACACAGGCTCCAGGCGGCATCTCTACTCCATGACTTCTCTTCCAGCGCCCCACGTGGGGTCTCCTTCCAGAGTGCGGGCGGGTCATCTGAGCAGCCGGGATTCAGATTGCATCGTTCAGGTGCACTCAACGGATTGGTCGGCTGACGGCAAGTTCATCGAGGTCTCCTCTTCTGATGGTACTGCAGGGACGCGTTATCCTCTCTGCGCTTGAACAGGGATGCGGCAATGGCCAACTAGGATTGAAAAGGTCAGTTTGGGTTTTAGGGAGTTTACTTTCCTCTTGTTTGTGTCTCGGACTGGGCGGCGATTCTACGGGAGGAACGGATGGTCCCGTCTCCCTCTTCTGCTTCTCGGCCCGGGCGCTCTTCCGCTCCCCAGGAGGGCGGGTGGGGTGGTGAGGCCCAATGCCCTTGCAAAAGCGGCCATTTCCTCCGGGCGTCTCAGGGCTAAGAATTTTCCATTCTTGCTGGCCGTCAATCTGAATGGGAATCCCCACCTGTAGCGGACGCCATTTTCCCGCAGGAGCAGAGTTAAGGGCTTGAGTTCCCTCCGTCTGTTTACGGTAATCCTGGACAAGTCACTGTATACTTGTATTCTCTCCTCTTGAAATGTAATGTCGCCTTTATCTCGGCAAGCTGTTAAGATTCTCTCTTTGGTGGTATAGCTGTGGAATCTAACAATCAGATTCCTTCTCTGTTTGGGTCATCCGATCTAGGGCCGAGGGCTCGATGTGCCCGGTCTATCTCCATATCCCTGGCATCGATATCGCTGCAGAGGGAGGAGAAAAGTTCCAAGAGGTACGGCCGGAGGAGGTAAGGGAGAACAGATTCAGGGACATTGCGTATCCGCAGGTTCTGTCTCCTGTCCCTGTTCTTCTGATCCTCTATCGCGTCCTTGAGGCCATCCACCTCCTCTCCCAGCCGGAATATCTCATCCTCGGCCTCCATTTGTCTCTGGAGGGCCTCTCCTTGCTTTGTTTCTAGTTTGGTGGTCCTGTCAGCCAGGCCTGACATCTCCTTCTTGAGCTCTGTGACGGTGGCCTTGAGATCATGCTGTAATGAGGAGTATAACTTGTTATGTAGGGAGGTCATTAAATCTTCGAGGTATGACTTTGTGATTGTTTCCTCTGAATCTTGTTGTTCGCTTGTAGCGGCGGGAGAACCGCGTGCGCCGGCGCCATCTTGGTTTTCAGGCGCCGCGCCTGGGCTTCTTTGTGCCGGCGGGAAATATTTAGTTACCGCCGGAGTTGTGGCTTTTCTCGACTGCGGCTACATCGCCGCGGTGTTCACCCTTCTGGTAATGTTTGCGTGGGTCCGTGAAAGTTGGGGGAAAAGTGTGTAATTGCTTGATTATACGCAGGTGTCCACGGAGCTCTCCTAGAACACAGCCATGTCGGATGACGTCACCGACTATTTTAAGGTTAATAGCATGAAAACATTTAAACAGTTCGACTGTAGTTTCAAAACAGTTTCCGCTAGATGTGGGAACAAAACCCAAACCCTTTTTAAGGACAGCAAGCTGAGTGTCTGTTATGGGGAAGGATGATAAGTTCACCACCGTTTGTCCTTGACTGTGCTCCTCGTCTGGACTCTCGATCCTGGTTTGGGTTTTCCTTTTGCGACCTCGCCTGGTCTTTTTCTTTGAATCGGTGTATCCACGTGTTCTCCTTAAAAAGGAGTCTCCTGTTCTGGATTCAGTTGCTGTATATCCTCACTCTCTGATGATGTGGATGCTGTATCCTGGCTCGATAGTGTAGCTGTGTCCCTCTGCCCTTGCTCGGGATGCTGTCTCCTTTAATTTTGCTTATCAGACGCTTTCCAAGTGTAAACTCTGTCAAATTGGTAATCTACTGTAACGTGTCTCGTCTAAATTTTCTCCGTTTAAATTGTTCCAAGTCCTTCCTAAAGTTGTCGATCAGTGCCTTAAGTTCACCAAAGGTTTCAGTCTTTTGCTCTTGATCCAGCTGTGGATCTAACTCCTCTTTAATTTTAGTAAGATCTTTTTTAATGTCCTCCAGAGCTAGTTCCAAACTCCCCACTGTCAAGACCATAAGGTCAGTGAGCATTTGATTAAAATTTGAAACCACTTAAGACTGTGATTCTTATTATTTTTACATAATGATGGTCTCAAATTAACTCTTATTCCACGTGGGATCCGTCTGATTTTAATATACTCCAAAAGTGTGGTTTGGTGCAGTTGGTAACTCGTTTCTTTTATAGTGAGTCCTTCAAGCCTGCGTGTAAGTGTTTTTTTGATTATCTCTGTTTAAAAAGCCTGGGGTGGTAGAGGGTACAGCAGATTGTATAAGCTGATCTATTTCAACCTGTGTATAGTTGAATAATTCTGCTCTGTTCTCAGTGATTGAACTGATGTCAGAAAATGACATAATGGGTGCTCACTTATATATAGCTAGGACTATCAAACGGCAATACAAAGGAGATTATAAGTGGCACACCACTGTTTAAGGGAAAAATTTCTCAAGGTGTTTGTTTTTGGTGCTCACCTTCCGTTGATCCTGGCGTCCCAAAGCTGGATCCAAAAGTACTGGCAAGGTAGGAGAAAGGAAGAGGCACACAAAATATAGTGAAATCAAATGATTTCCAAATGTATTAATGCATCAGAGCTAACAGTGGTAACGTTTCAGGACACAAAGTCCCTTCCTCAGACAAAACACCTCAAAAGTGATAAACACTAGCACATCTATATATACCCCCAAAGGTCAAAATAATTACCTTCCCCAGTCAAAACCAAAAGTGCAGGGCTGCCTACAATCTCATAACCTAATTGTGCACGCCCCCGACGTCTGACGTAACCGCGCGGCGCTGCGTCATGACGCACGTGACGTCACAACGCGATGACATCATTCGGCCCAGTGACGGCCCATTAGAGGAATGAGAGAATGGAGTGTCCTGTAGACAATCCCAAGATGTCTGCCCATAGTGACTGACGGGGAGACAATTTAAAACCAATGGTTTTTACACATGCCTAATTTCTTACATTGTATATTTACTGAAATGCCCCTGTGGGATGTTATATGTAGGGAAAACAATTAATTCACTCAAGGAACGTATAACTCAACATAAGAGTAACATCAGAAACCCATTATCAGACACATCAGTGGCAAGACACTTTCGAGAAAAAGGACATAATATCTCGCAGCTTAGGTATCAAGTGATCGATCATGTGAAACCCCTCCGCAGAGGAGGGGATAGAGAAAGAATTATTTTACAAAAAGAAGCGAAGTGGACCCATACACTGGATACGATTGCCCCTAGGGGTATGAATGAAAGATTGGAGCTTCACTGGCTCCTATAATAACGGGTAAGCCTCCTAAGTAGAACCAACTTTTTGCGGATGGCCAATACGGGGTTATCATCCCCAATAAGACCAGGACTGCTAAGGATCTTCTAACTCATCTACCACTGCCTTATACCTATTAACATTCCAAGGTTACCCTGACAAATTTGTTCCTATGTACTGTACTGTATATGTGTATTGAAATGAATATCTATCTCCTGAGGGTTGTCTATCTTGCCACAAAGATTGTCTTAAGAATACATGCAGTATATGTACAAATAATGGCAATATGTTTTAACAAAGTTTCTGTTACGCCGGTGCTGCCCGAAGACCAGACCCGTCCCTCATACTGAGGTGGGGACGTATAGGAACACACACCTGCAGCAGAAGGAGCGTGTCCGGAGTGTGGTGAATTAGGCGTTGCCAGGCCAGGTGATGTTTGCTAGCAATACTTGCCGATACCGGTTAAAGAAGTTCCCTAGTCGTAGTCCAAGCCGGGTTCGAGGGGTATCAGAGTGAGCGTTGTCCAAGGAGTGCCGAGATCGAGAGCCAGAGGGGGTAGTCGTACAAGCCGTGTCAGAACCTGTGAAACACTAAGAGAATCCTGAAGTACTGCACCGACACACTTTATTCGAGCAAATACCCAGTATGTACCTGGCAGATACCTGGAATGCGCCGCTCCTCACCTCTGACAAGCCCCATTGCGTTTGCCTTCCCAGCCTGGGTTCATGCCTGGCTGACGGGCGGCTGATCTGTTAAATGATAATGATTAGGATTTAATAGGCTGCAATGCTTCGGGTGTCTACCAGATGGCATAAATTCATGAATTGTAATGCAGTATATATATATATATATATATATACTGTGCAGTATTGCAGCCAGCGGGAATAAAATGCTTCAATCCCTGCCTGGAAAATACCTCAATGCACTCGGGCAGAAAACAGTCACAAACCTCAATACACCCGGGTATACCCGAATTCGTGGGACTAGCCGAGCTCGAATAAAGTGTGTCGCCAGTGTAATTCCATGCAGAGACTATGTCGAGCAAAGACTGAGAGCAGAGAGGAGCTAGATAAATCAGGAAGGTCCAATTAGGAACGGAGGCGGGACAAGAAGAGCTACAGGGAGACACTGCAGATTGGTGCAGGCATAACAGGACAGGTGAGACTTGTTGGTAACCTGAGTATGCCTGTGCGGCTTGCGGGGGCGGAGCCTGAGGTCCAGGGGATGGGAAGAAGAGTGTGCAGACTGAGCGCGCTCCGTAATGCTTGTATGCGTGTGGACCGAGCCAGTGGATGGTGCAGGTGTGCGTGCGGGAGGGCATGGGCGTGCCCGGTGCTGAGCAGAGGAATCGCCGAGGGAAGTAAGTGCTCTGTGTGGGGAGCACGGGGAACGCCGATTCCTGACAGTACCCCCCTCTTCAGGAACGGCCTCAGGACGGTCCATGAACGGTTTTCTGGAAACTTTTTCTTGAAGGACTTAAGAAGGGCCGGGGCATGAATGTCCTTTAAAGGTATCCAGGATCTCTCTTCAGGGCCAAAGCCCTTCCACTGCACCAAGAACTGGAGCTTGCCCCTGGATAGGCGAGAATCCAAAAGAGAGTGAACTTCGTATTCCTCGTTATTTTGGACAGTAATGGGGTCCGGTTTACGAGTCTGATCCGGAAAGAAGTGACTGGTGATGAATGGTTTTAAGAGGGATACATGAAAGACATTGGGAATCTTCATACTAGGTGGTAGTTGGAGCTGGAATGCCACAGGATTGGTTTGTTCACTAATAGGGAAGGGACCCAGGAACTTAGGTGCCAATTTTGGAGATGGTACCTTGAAGCAGATATTCTTAGAGGAGAGCCATACCAAATCCCCTGGCTTGTAACTGGGTGCCGAACGATGACGACGATCGGCCTGTAGTTTCGATCTGCGGGAGGAGTCGAGAAGGGTAGACTGAATCCTAGACCATGCAGTTTGGAGGGCAGTAATGCATTCATCTATGGCTGGAACTCCAGAAGGGATGTTGGAGTTGGGTAGGCAGGGGGGGTGGAACCCATAATTTATAAAGAAGGGCGACTCCCGGGTGGCTTCATTTTTAGCAGTATTGACAGCGTTCTCTGCCCAAGGAAGGAGTTGAGCCCAATCATCCTGGGAATCGGATATGAAACATCTCAGTTATTTCTCCAGGGATTGATTGATTCTCTTTGTTTGTCCATTGGACTATGGATGATAGGCAGAAGAGAAAGAAGAAGAGATGCCCAAACTCTTGGTGAAAGTTCTCCAAAATTTGGATACAAATTGAGAACCTCTGTCAGAAACAATGGACGAAGGAATCCCATGAATCCGGAAAATCTGCTCCGTAAAGATATCAGCAAGGGCGGGGGATGAGGGTAATCCCTTAAGTGGAATAAAATGGGACATCTTTGAGAACCTGTCCACGACCACCAAGATAGTGTTCATTCCTCTGGACCTGGGCAACTCCACAATGAAGTCCATCGAAATGTGGGACCAGGGGCGGTTGGGAACTGGAAGAGGTAACAGAAAACCCTGAGGCTTTTGATGGAGAGTCTTGCTTTGAGCGCACGTGGGACAGGCGCGGGTAAACTCCAGAATATCTTGAGACATCCTTGGCCACCAGAAATTCCGACGAATGAGATCAGTAGTCTTCTTAAAACCTGGATGACCTGCAGATTTAGAGGAGTGACCCCAAGACAGGACCTCTGGAACAAATTTGGAGGGTACGAAGTGTTTGTTGTCGGGAATGACCAAGTCCTTGGGAATGCGTTTCTGGGAGTGCAAAATCTTGTCAAGATTCTTGAAAGTAGACGTGGCGAGAATCTTCTATTGAGGAAGGATGGTCTCCAAAGGTTCCTCTGGTCTCTCTTCAGAAGAATGTATTCGGGAGAGTGCGTCTGCCTTTACGTTCTTGGTCCCAGGGATATAGGAAAGGTGAAAATCGATTCGAGAAAAAAAAAGAGTCCAATGAGCCTGTCGTGGACCAAGGCGTCGAGCATTTTCTATGTAAAGAAGGTTCTTGTGGTCCGTGAGAATAGTAAACGGCTCTTTCAACCCCTCCAGCAGGTGTCTCCACTCTTGAAGAGCCATTTTCACGGCCAGAAGTTCCCTGTTACCCACGTCATAGTTCCTCTCGGCAGATGAGAATTTCTTGGAAAAATATGCACAGGGATGTAACTTATCTTGAGGCGTGGGTCTCTGAGAAAGAACGGCTCCAGCGCCGCAATCAGAAGCGTCGACCTCCAGGACGAAGGGAAGTTCAATGTTGGGATGATGGAGAATAGATGCGGATATAAAAGCTTCTTTGAGTGTTTCGAAGGCGGAGATGGCCTGATATGAGCAAGCAGAAGGATCAGCTCCTTTTTTGGTGAGCGCAGTGAGAGGTGCCACGATGGTAGAAAAACTCCTTATAAACTTACGGTAGTAATTAGCGAACCCTAAAAAACGTTGTATGGCCTTGAGAGAATTGGGTCTTGGCCATTCAGTGACTGCTTGAAGTTTACGGCATCCATCATAAAACCTTCATCGGAAATGATGTACCCCAGGAACGGAGTAGATGTCTGATGAAAGGTGCACTTCTCTAGTTTGGCGTACAAATGGTGTTCACGGAGACGGGAAAGGACGTAGGAGGTATGGCGTATATGGCCTGGAGATCTTTGGAAAAAATCAGGATATCATCCAAGTATACTATAACAAAAATATTGAGTACCTTACGAAAGACGTCGTTGATGAAATCCTGGAAGACAGCGGGAGCATTACATAAGCCGAAGGGCATTACAAGATACTCGTATTGTCCGCTACGCGTGTTGAAGGCCGTCTTCCATTCATCCCCCTTCCTGATGCGCACCAGGTTATAGGCACCACGTAGATCCAACTTGGAAAAAATCTTGGCCCCCTGTAATTTATTGAACAGTTCGGTAATAAGGGGGAGGGGGTAATAATTTTTAACAGTTATGCGGTTCAAACCCCTGTAATCGATGCAAGGCCTCAAGGACCCATCCTTTTTCTTGACGAAGAAAAACCCAGCCCCTGCTGGAGAATTGGAGAGACGAATAAAGCCTTTCTTGAGATTCTCCTGGATATATTCATCCATAGCATGAGATTCTGGTAACGACAAGGGGTAGGTCTTGGACTTGGGTAGGGAGTAACCTGGAACCAGATCGATCGGACAATCGTAAGTCCTGTGTGGCGGCAGAAGGTTTGACTGTACTTTATTGAAAACATCCTGGAATTGGTGGTAAACAGAAGGTAGAATAACTTTGGGAACAGAGGTATTGGCCAGCAGTTGAGGCGAAAGTATGGCTGGTGGAGATGGCTCCTCTGACCTTGACCTCCAAGTAATAGGGTCTTGGGATGTCCAGTTGATGAGAGGATTGTGCTTCGGCAACCAAGGTAAGCCGAGAGTGACTGGAGTTCCGGGAGCGTGGATTACATCAAAGGCCAAGGTCTCCTCGTGGGAGTGAGAGGAAAGGGTGATGGGGCAAGTCTCCAATGCAATGTATGCTGGGGTGAGCGGACGGTTATCCATCCCAATCAAGGCAACGGGAGACTTCTTCCTAACGAGTGGAATCTGGTTCTGTTTAGTGAAGGTTTGGTCCATGAAATTTCCTCCCGCGCCGGAGTCGATAAATGCCGCAGTGGAGGTGCGGAAGGTAGGACCCGAGAGATAAACGGGAATGGTCAATTTTTTGGGAAGTTCCTTCCTGTTAAGGGGACAAGGAGATTTAGCACCCAGGGAGTGCCCCTTCGTACTCAATGGGTTCGGTCGTTTCCCGGGCGTAGTGGACATTCACGGACCAGATGCTCGGAGGATCCGCAGTAATAACATAATCCACCGGCTTGGCGAGCTTGCTGCATCGGTGTCCGGGAATGCTGGACTCCAAGTTGCATCGGCTCAGGAGCCTCCAGAGCGGGTAGCGGGGAGACGGCAGGTCCTGGGGTTGGAGAGAATCTGGGAGAAGGAGCACGGAAGGGCATAAATCGGGGAAGCTGGCGCTGGAGGCGGCGTACCTGAAGGCGCTGATCCACTCGATTGGCTTGGGAGATGAGTTCCTCCAGAAGCCCTGGCCTGGGTTGTGAGGTGAGCTCGTCCTTCATGGAATCTGTAAAGCCCCCGCCAGAAGACTGAGACCAAAGCCTCCTGGCCCCATCGTGTCTCAGCTGCTACGGTCCTGAACTCCAAGGCGTACTGGGCCATGGAACGACGTCCCTGGGAAAGCTCAAGCAAAGAGTCAGAGGCAGTTTCTTGGCGTGCGGGGGTATCGAAGACTTGTCGAAAGTCTCGTCTAAAGGCTGCGTAGTCGCGGGTGATATCGGGACGTAGTTCCCAAATTGGGGAGGCCCATGCCAGCGCTTTCCCTGTTAGCAGGCTGTAAACATACTCCACTTTCTTGCGACCAGTGGAATACTTCTGCGGAGCCATCTCAAACTGGATATCGCATTGATTGAGGAAACCGCGGCAGGCGTGCGGATCCCCCGCATACGGTTTAGGTGCCGGGATCTTCGGGCCCGAGGTCACGGCGGATACTGGTTCTGGTAACAGTGGCGGTGCGGCAACAGGTGGTGCCTGAAATGAAATGTCCTGTACCTGTTGAGTGAGAAGAGCCATTTGGTCTGTTAGGGCCTGGACTTGTTGATACATGGCCGTCATCATGGAGGCCATGTCAGTCTGGTCTGCGTCTTGTGGGCTCAACATAATGTTACGCCGGTGCTGCCCGCAGACCAGACCCGTCCCTTATACTGAGGTGGGGACGTATAGGAAAACACACCCCCAGCAGAAGGAGCGTGTCCGGAATGTGGTGAATTAGGCATTGCTAGGCCAGGTGGTGTTTGCTAGCAATACTTGCCGGTACCGGTTAAAGAAGTTCCGTAGTCGTAGTCCAAGCCGGGTTCGAGGGGTATCAGAGTGAGCGTTGTCCAAGGACTGCCGAGATCGAGAGCCAGAGGGGGTAGTCGTACAAACCGTGTCAGAACCTGTGAAAAAACTAAGAGATTCCTGAAGTAATTCCATGCAGAGACTATGTCGAGCAAAGACTGAGAGCAGAGAAGACCGAGCCAGTGGATGGTGCAGGTGTGCGTGCGGGAGGGCGTGGGCACGCCCGGCGCTGAGCAGAGGAATCGCCGAGGGAAGTGAGTGCTCTGTGTGGGGAGCGCGGAGAACGCCGATTCCTGACAGTTTCATTTTATTTACAGCTTTCTTTCATTTATATGGACTTCTTTTTCAAAAAGGACTGTCAGCAATTGATTAAAGTGGACACAACAATAGAATGCACTATTGCACTCACTAATGCATTCACTCAAATGGCAAACATCACAAATCTACAACTTGCAAACAACTACCCAAATTTCTACTCATACTATTACTCTCTTTAGCAGGTGATATTGAACCTAACCCAGGTCCTCCCATTTCAGCTCTGTCCCATGCCCCTGAGAATTCCACCTTTAAATTCCAAAAAGGGCTATCTGTCGCCCATATAAACCTCTGGAGCCTGCTGCCCAAACTGGACGAACTAAGGGCATGGTGTCTTATGCATAAACCCAAAGCCATCGTTCTTACAGAAACATGGCTATCCCCTAAAACCCCTGATGCAAATATCGCCATCCAGGGATACTCCATTTTTAGGAGAGATAGGTCAAAGAGAGGAGGAGGGGTGTTATTTTATATTGCAGACACATTACAATTTACACTGCTAAATTGCCCACCAAGCCCACCCTCTTTTGAAATTCTAGTTGGCAAAATCTGCCTCCACTTTTCTAAGCCCATCTTGCTTGCTGGCATCTACCGCCCCCCTCAAGCCCCTCTACAATCCCTGACTGATATCACCCAATTTCTTGGCTCCATTTCCTCTCTGAATGAGAAGAGTGAGCTGCTAGTTCTTGGGGATTTCAACTTCAATTGGCTTGACCCTAAAACCACAAAATCCAGATACAACTCAAGTCACTTAACCTATCGCAACTCATTTCCCAACCCACACGGATAAACCTGAAATCGCATAACCATTCCTTGCTAGACTGGATTCTCTCCTCAAACCCCAGCAGAATCCAATCCTCTGGCATCCTTCCTGATATTTTCAGTGACCATGCAATAGTGTACTGTGTAAGGAAAATTAAACCGCCCCATTTAAGCCCTAAAGTTCTCCTCATTAGAACATTTAAAAACTTTAACCCACAACAGTTTCTGGATGACCTTACCAACTGCCCATGGCACAGAATCGATTTAATTCCCGACCCTTATTCTGCGCTCGACTATTTCAAATCTGAGTTCTTAAAACTCTGCGATACCCATGCTCCACTACGCAAAATAAGGGTACGGTGGGCCCAACTTCCATGGGTTACACCTGACCTTATAGCACTCTACCAGTTCAGGGACGCCTTGTGGAAAAGCTACAAAGTAACTGGCACTACCAAGGATCTCAATCACTACAGATGCATGAGGAACATGTGCACAAGGCAAACAAGGCATGCAAAAGCACAATATTACTCTGACAATCTCCACCAAAATACATCAAACCCAGCTAACTTCTGGAAGGTTATCAACAATATATTCCAGCCTCCTAACCATCAACAACCAAGTAATATCACTAAGGGGGATATTACTCTGACAAATCCCACTGACATTGCAAATGCATTCAATGATTACTTTGTGGGGTGTGCCACTAACTTATTAGCGAAACACAGCCCAAACCACAAACCTGAATCTCATCCTGGGAGTACCCCTATAGTCCCACCCCCTCCCAACACTGCCCACTATTTTCAATTTGGCCCAGTATCTGAAGAGGAGATTATACAAGCGCTCCTCAAACTAAAACTAAGCAGCCAATGTGGACCCGACTTACTACAACCTAGGTTCCTACGACTTGGTGCCCCAGTCATTGCCAAACCAATTGCGTCCATAGTCAACTCTATCCTGTCTGCAGGCCATATCTCTAAGACCTGGAAAACTGCCAGAGTTGTCCCAATCTTCAAAAGTGGGAACAAAAACACTGTCTCAAACTACAGGCCAATTTCACTTCTCCCATTTCTATCCAAAGTCATGGAAAATGTGTCCACTCCCAACTAAGCGATTTCTATACCAAAACAAATTTCCCTAGCCAATTCCAATCTGGGTTTCATCCCAAACACTCCACCGTAACTACCCTGCTAAAAGTTTGCAATGAAATCCAGTGTGGAATGGAACGGGGACAACTCACTGGTGCAGTATTCCTAGATTTTGCAAAAGCTTTTGACACTGTTGATCATGCTATCCTGCTTAACAAACTCCAGAGCTCTGGAATAGGGAAGCATGCTTTAAACTGGTTTCAGTCCTACCTATCAAGAAGATCCCAACATGTGTCCATCCCAGGTTCTAACTCCAACACCCTGGATATCACCTGTGGTGTCCCGCAAGTCTCTGTTCTGGGGCCCCTACTCTTCTCAGTGTTCATTAATGATCTTCCCACAGCTTGTAAGGAAGCCTCAATACACATGTATGCAGATGACACAATCCTATATGCACACAGCCATAGCCTCTCTGACCTTCAACACATACTTCAGTCTGACTTTTTGAGACTCGAAAACTGGATTTTTCAAAACAAACTGTTTTTAAACACTGACAAGACTGTAACAATGGTATTTGGGACCAAGACTAAATTTGTAAAGCTTCCAGTGACTGAGCTCCTGATTAGAACCAACGCTAACACCACCCTAGCACCTGTTACTAGTTTTAAATACCTTGGCTTATTTTTTGACTCCCACTTAACATTCGGGATGCACATTGATACCCTGACAACCAAGACCTACACCAAACTAGGGGTACTTTACAGGAACAAATCCTCCCTAAGTCTCCTGGTCAGTAAGCGTATCGCACAGCAGATGCTAATGCCAATTATTGATTATGGAGACATAGTAAATGGCTCGGCACCTCAAACCCACCTTAGCAAACTTGACACCCTCTACAATTCAATTTGTCATTTTGTTCTCCAATGCAACTACAACACACATCACTGCGAAATGCTCAAAGAACTAGATTGGTCAACACTAAAGTCTAGGCGCAAAGTTCACATTTCCTGTCTTGCCTTTAAATTCTTCATGGGCAAGCTACCCAGCTACCTGAACAAGCTTCTCACCCCTACCACTTGCAGCACTTATCACCTGAGATCAGACTCCAAAAGACTGTTCATGGTCCCAAGGCTCAACAAAGTATCCGGACGTTCCTCCTTCTCCTACCGTGCACCCCAAAACTGGAACAACCTACCAGAGACTCTCACATTCACCACCAGTTTAAGTTCTTTCAAATCTAAGGCTGTCTCACATTTTAATCTGGTCTGTAACTGTTACATACGCCCATAATATATATTATCTGTAACTGTTACATACGCCTATAATATATATTATCTGCATCTGTTACATACAGTACGCCTATAATATATATTATCTGTAACTGTTACATACGCCCATAATATATATTTTCTTTAACTGTGCATGCAATGTCTTGTTTATAATGTATACCCTGTTCATTTATGTAACTGTACTTGTAACCATGTATTATTTGTTTTACTCTGTGCCCAGGACATACTTGAAAACGAGAGGTAACGCCCAATGTATTACTTCCTGGTAAAATATTTTATAAATAAATAAATAAATAAATGCTACACTGGTGCAATATGGCACTATTATTTGCTCCTCCCTATGCTTCCAGAATAGCCCTGCTATATTAACAGTTAGTAAATGACTCTGTTTATGTATTTGTATGTTTTTCTTCCCTTTGTTGTTTGTTGCCCTAGCAACCAGACGTCATTACGCTTTCACGTTGTGATGTCACGTGCGTCGTGATGTCACACCACGTGACGCTGTCAGTCACTGTGGGCAGACATCTTGGGATTGTCTACAGGACACTCCATTCTCTCATTCCTCTTGTGGGCCGTCACTGGTCCGAATGACGTCATTGCGTTGTGACGTCACGTGCGTCATGACGCAGCGCCGCGCGGTTACGTCAGACGTCGGGGGCGTGCACAATTAGGTTATGAGATTGTAGGCAGCCCTGCACTTTTGGTTTTGACTGGGGAAGGTAATTATTTTGACCTTTGGGGGTATATATAGATGTGCTAGTGTTTATCACTTTTGAGGTGTTTTGTCTGAGGAAGGGACTTTGTGTCCTGAAACGTTACCACTGTTAGCTCTGATGCATTAATACATTTGGAAATCATTTGATTCCACTATATTTTGTGTGCCTCTTCCTTTCTCCTACCTTGCCAGTACTTTTGGATCCAGCTTTGGGACGCCAGGATCAACGGAAGGTGAGCACCAAAAACAAACACCTTGAGAAATTTTTCCCTTAAACAGTGGTGTGCCACTTATAATCTCCTTTCTATCTATCTATCTATCTATCTATCTATCTATCTATCTATCTATCTATCTATCTATTTATCTATCTATCTATCTTTATGTGTATATATATATCTCTCTCTATCTCTCTCTCTATATATATTGTGACAGAGTCACTGACTCAGTAGGCTGGAATAGTGAATGGAGAGACGCTGCAGCCAGTTCACAGAGTGTTAATCTCCAAAGACAGAAAGAAGCACACCTGCAGCCTAATTAAGCAGGAGGCCTGAGAGACTGCAGGTTTAAAAGCAGGAAGTGACTCACACACAGAGAGCTTGTTTTTCCACAGGAGGGTGGTGAGTACTCTCCCGGCTGGGAAGCCGTTGCTGTTGCTCTGGTCCCCCAGTCCTGCGAGGAGCAAGGCTGCTGGGACCAGCTGGGACCCCAACCCAGGATAAAGATACAGATTGCTGCGAGGCTGGACACAGCTTGCTCCCCGGAACCGTGTTCCTGTTTGCTGTTGGAGCTGCATTACAGATAAGACTTTATTATTATGCTTATTGGTTATCGTTTGTGTAGCATGTTTTGGGCAGGACCAGATTAGCTGCCTGTCCTGTTAGTAAGGGCTCAAGAAGTGAGTTAGTGTCCCTAATGGGACTAGGCTTTAATTTTCAAGAAAGTAGTTTCTTAAAGGGACAGTGCACCCGTAATTATTTTGGATGTGGCTAATAAACCACTAGTGTTTAAAGTTTCCCATCGTGTCATGTATATATGTATATATAGTTGCATGTGTGTTGGGGGGGAGGGTTAATGTATGTATTGAACGTATAGGTCAGGTTTATTTTTTTTACATACAGGGTTGGTTCCTTTGGTCTGCGAGAGACCTCTGGAGACCACCTGAGGTATCCTCTGGCTTTTCACGGGTATCAGGCTGCGTGGTCCACGGAGGACACCTGTGGGGAAGAACCGATGGCCCCACATGTGTGGGGGCACCGCGGACCCGTAGTGTGCGGGAAAGAACCGATGGCCTCACATTTGTGGGGGCACTGTGGAGCCGTAGTGCTCACCCATAGGTCCCCAGACCCCCGTGGGAACCACCCGAGGCCCCTCAGACACCTGTGGGTCTGACCCGGGGCTCCAAGACATCCGTGGGCCTACCGTGGGGACCCAATTGTGGCCCACGGTGACCCAAGGAGACCACCTGGTGGGCCATGGTACCTGGCGGGACCCACCAACAGGCCTCCAGAACCTGTATGAAACAAGTTGCTGGCAACCTGTAGGTCTGTGAGGTGACCCGTCAGGCCCACCGGGGACTCACATTGGCCTGGGGTATGAACTCTGTATGTAAAAGGATAAATCATGTATTTATGGGGAGCATAGGGGGTGGGTTATGTATTTAATAAATATAATGATGTTTATTGTGGGGCAGTGTATTGTTTTTATTGTGGGTACTGGGGGTGGGGGGAGGGGTTATTGGCCCCAAGGGTATGTGGGTAGGCCTCCCGGCTGGGTAGTAGGTGAGGGTGGTTAGGCCTCACGGGGTGGGGGGTTAGTGGGGGAGGGTATGTAGGCCTCCCGAGTGGTGGGTTAGGGTCGGTTAACCCCTTAATGCCTGTAGCAGTTAATAACCGCTATGTTGATTAAGGGGTTAGGGGACATTACATTGGATGATTTTATTCTTGTGTATGTCTTGCAGCATCGGAGGGGCATGGGCAGGATGAAGATGAGGATGAAGACGGCCTTCATCGTGGGTGCCTGTAAAAGGTAAGTGGATTTTTTTTTTTACTATATTTATTGTAATTTATACGTGTTTTAAATGGGCAAATGCATTATTATCCATATGTGGATAATAGTAATTTTGCCCATTACTGTACTGTATGTGTTAGGGGGTTGTATTTAGTTATAAATATTGTTTATTATTTTTGGAGGTGCAACATTGGTAGTGCAGGCCCGCAGGTATCCCCTTACTCCCTCGGGGACCCCGGGATGGCCGCGGGGCCCCCGCACTCCCGCGGGGACCCCGCTTGGTGAGACGGGGACCCTGGACCCCGCGGGGTCTGCCGGGGACACACGTGTGAACCCCGGGCTCCCTCGGGGAACCCCGCTGGGTCAGCCGGGGACACCCGCCGGCCTGTTGTATGGGTGTTGCGCATGCATAAATGAAAAGCAATAATTCTTTCTAAGTCCAGCTTTTTTTGCGTCTACTCTGACCTGACGTGTTCTGATCAACGCAACTTTCGCGTATGCTAAGGTTGCGTTGCTTAGTGCATCCCGCTTAAGGGCAGAATTTAACGCAAACTGGGTTGCGAACTAGCAAAGTTGGACTTAGAAAAAATTCCGGAAAAAATTCAGTTTTAGAGCGCAAAGTGCCTGTTTGCGTTGCTTAGTGCATCGGGTTGAGCACAAAATCGCGTTCTAAGAGCACTTTGCGCTCTAAAAGTGACTTATCGGAGCTTAGTGCATGACCCCCATAGTCTGTTAGTTCCCAAAATGAATACAGATAAAAAATCTGATGATTTCCAAACTGCTTTTATTTCACGCTATAATAGAAAGGCTGGGGATATTAAAAAAGACCATAAATAAATACTGGCATGTTTTGAAAGGTGACCCTATTTTAAGGAGAATCATTAAGTGATAGACCAAAAATTATTTTTAAGAAAGAGCCGAATTTTAAGACAACTCTAGCACCTAGTGTTTTTAAAATGAACAAAAATAATGATGGATGGTTACAGAAACCAGTGGGTTTTTATAAGTGCATTATGTGCAAGGCGTGCGCATTTGGGTCGGAAGAGAAGGGAAGTTTTAAGTCCAATAAAACTGGTGAAACATTTAAAATGAAACACTATATCAACTGCAAGACTACTCATGTTGTATACGTTCTGGAGTGCCCTTGCGGCCTCCAGTACGTTGGCGAGACTTGCAGACCCTTTAGAGTTTGGGTTTCGGAACACATCATGGGTAATATTAAAAAGAAGCTCGACCCATAGTGTTCCAAAACACTTTTTACAATTTCATAATGCTGACCCACAAGGGATGAAATATAGAGCGATTTAGCAAGTGGAACGGAACTGCAGGTGGGGGAGGACGTTGATCGTGACAAGAAATTGAACCAAAGAGAGAGTTTATGGATCTTCAGAATGAAGACACTCATCCCGGACGGTCTCAATATAGATATAGAAATAGCGGCCTTCCTCTAACCCATGCATCCCAGTCCCTCCTATTTTAACATGTTTTTAGAGTTAATACTTTTTATAGTATACTTTTTGTATATTTTCAAATTGAAGATTATGGATGCTTTCTCCTTTAAGATATTTGACATTTTTGGGGTGTACCTATGTTTATATATATATATATATATATATATATATATATATATATATATATATATATATATATATATATATATATATATACATACATACATACATTGTTATACCATTATATGTATTTATCAGTTTATGGCATTTATGATGTTGCCCTAGTTTTTTAGATGTTTTTTAGATGTCTTTCTAATGTTTTTTCTGTCTCTACCCAGATTCTATTTTAGGATTATCTAGGGCTAAATATTATTTTTAATGATGTAGGTCCCCAGCCATTTACTCTAGTTGATTATATCTTTGTATTGTTTCACATTGTTTTATACACATAATTTGTCATGTTGTGATAATATTTATATATGTTTTTAAGAAAGAATATTTTAAAGATTGTAATATCTTCTGTGTACTGTTTTTAAGTTGCCTATTTATATTTGTAGCAAAGTCTATGTATTAAAGGTAGTCTCGTTTATTCATTTATTTTATCATCTCATTTTATAGAGAGATGTATCCAGTATGTATTGATTTTTTTTTATGTACTGTCCCGGCCAGCTTTATTCTAAAGCTTGCCGGGATAAATGCGGGGCTTTTCTCCAATTTGCACGGAGTTTCCCGCAGTTTCCCTTGCGGCGGCCGCTTCAAAAGAAAAGCGCTGATGGCGCTTATCATTGAAAGCGCCCAAGGCGCGGGAAACCGGCCGAATAGAGCCGAAATAAGCCGCGCGCCGTCAGTGGGTTAAAAATTCCTGCGGTGGCAGCCGCTTTAGAATAAAGCTCGCCGCCACTGTATACAAGATCAATGCACTTTGCATATACACTGTGTTTAGAGTATTGTGAGATGAACTCTGACCCGGTATAGAGCACTATCATTGATCGCCAGATGCACTGTGACCCAGTTTAGAATATACTGATTGGATATAAAGCAAAGAGGATGCAGTTTGATTTTCTGAGAGTACAGTACTTGCATCATAGTAATGTGTGAAACGATTGGCCAGTGCAGACTTCTTAAGGAACCACAATCAGTGTAATTCTTGGAGCAACTCCTGACGAAGCTTTTTGCGAAATGCGTAGAGTTGGAGATCTGGGGATCACTACCTGGAGGTGTGACGTCACCATGCTGGGACGCCGGTTGGAACGCATAGCTGACACACGGAAGTCGGAAGCAGAAAGACGTGAGTGAGACGAGGTATTTGTGTGCAGCAGCCCCCGTTGTGAAGGCTACTACTGATGCAGTGTGTTCAGCATTAATCACCACCAGAGAATTAACCCAGCTTTTTTCGTACATTGCCCTGTTTGAAGGTCTACATGTGAGTGTACATTTTTAAGTATCTTACTTGTGCATTAATACATTTTGTACCTCCTACACTATCCTGTTCTTGTCTCTGTTTGCATGACTGGGTGAAAACTGCTGGAGCACTACTAGCAAGTTACAAGAAGAGTCCACTACATCAATTTCATCTGACACCACACCCTAGTCTTGGGCTCAAGGCTTGTATACTTTAGCTAGCTTTTGAGTGTGTTTTTTGGAGAGTGCGTTCCACCCCTCCTATTCCTGTGTTCAAGCAGGATTGCACTATATTGTGTTTTCTTTTTCATGTACTTACCGATGGCTTGTGCTCCCTGAGTTTTCTATCAACTCAGATCCATGGTTGTCAGATACTTTGCTTCCGCAAGCTCACCTAGCAGCTCGTCCATGCGGGGCATGGGATAAGCATCTGACACCGTTCCCACATTGAGCTGCCGGTAGTTCATACAGAAATGGGTGGCCCCGTCCTTCTTCTAGATACTAGAACTGCCGGACAAGCCCGAGGGCTCTTGTACAGTACAATTACCCCTAGGGCCAGGATCTCCTCAATTTCCATCTCTATACTGCCCTTCACCTCTGTTGATACTCGATAGGCATTTTTATGCAGAGGTCTCAGCTCACCGTTGAGCACTGGGTGATCGGTGATATGTGTTCTGCCCAGCTTGTCCATGAACAGAACCTCATACTGTTCTAGCATAGCCCTCACCTGTACCTTCTGATGCGTGCTTAGCTGGGATCCTATCTCCACCTGTGCTATGGTGCCCCCCTTTCTTGATTTCCCTAGGAGGTCAGGCAGAGCATTGTTTGCTGGGTCCTCCCTCAGTGGGCTACAAACAGCCATCACTGATGCCGCATTTAGTGCAAAATTCTCTTTAAGCTTATTGATGTTATAGGTCCTATTTCTTCCTGTCTCTCCATCTAACTGTACAACATTATTGCACTCATTTATCTTTCTGAGAACCGTGAACGGTCCAGACCAGTAAACCATTCATTTGTTCTGCCAAGTGGGTTTTAGAACAAATACTTGCTGTCCTGGGACGAATGACCTGCTGCCGGCATTCTGGTAATACCAAACTTTCTGTTTGGTCTGAGCCTACCTTAGGTTAGCCTGTGCCAACCCCGTAAGCATTTCTAGCCGGTCTCTGAGATCTACTACATGCTGAAGCACAGAAACATCAGTATTAGTAGTATCTCCTTCACATCCCTCAAGAAATAAGTACAGAGGTCCTTGTACCCTGCGACCATATAGCAACTCAAAGGGTGAGAATCCGGTAGATTCTTGCGGTACCTCTCAGTATACAAATAGCAAATGCTGTAGGTGAATCTCCCAGTCCTTCTATTCAGCCTCTATAAAAGCTCGCAGCATCTGCTTCAGGGTACCATTGAACCTCTCACATAGACAGTTGGTTGGTGGGTGGTAAGGGGCCGTGCCCTGGTGCTTCACCCTGCACGCATCCCAGAGACACTGTAGAAATACACTCATAAATTGCGACCCTTGATCGGTTAGAATCTCACTTCTAGGGAAACCTTCTCTAGTGAAGATGACTAATAATGCTTTAGCTACTGCCCTAGCATTGATGGTGGAAAGTGCTACAGCCTCAGGGTACCAGGTGGCAAAGTCCTCCATCGTGAGTATGTAACACTTGCAAGATCAACTGGGGATCATGAGGGGTCCCACTATGTCCATAGCTACCCTCTGGAAAGGTTTCCCAATTACTGGTAGTGGGTTCAGATGTGCCCTCACATGATCACCCGCCTTACCCACTTGCTTGCAGGCATCACAGGACTGGCAGACATCTTCCACAGCCCACCGGCCAGTAGTAACGCTGCAACAGCTGGGCTATTGTCTCGTAAAAACGCATGTTTTCTGCCCCAGGTTGTTGCCAAGAAGAACCTCAGCATCTAACCCAGGCAATACCCCCACCTCCCTCATGTCATGTCTGGCACCCCAATCAAGGAAGACCTGTGCAACCTGGAGTGACTTAGGATCTCCACTTGCATCCCGGTGCCTAGGAGAAAATCCTCTGTCCAGACCACATCAGGTTGGACCAGGGTAACAGTGGCACCAGAGTCGAGCAAGCTGGCTGCTTGGCGATCTCTGATGGTCCCTGGTCGCAGATGCCTCTGCTGGAAATCGTTGGACATCATCCCGACTTGTGCAATCTGATGTCCGTCTGTCTCCGCTGCTTTTTACTGGGGGACAAGTGCAGATCTCTCCATGGAGGTCCCTCTCTGGGCTGGTCCAATGGCTGTACTTGACTCCTCTGTGTGTGCCTGTCGCACACAAGCGACTGGCCTCACAGCTGGACAGCGTTGCCCTGTTGGGGTCCACCGGACCTCAGATGGTCCGGACAGTCTGGCTTGATGTGTCCAGTCTTGTTGCACAGGTAGCACCTCCTTTCATGTCGAAACTCTGCAGTTTTGGGTGCACTTCCATCTACTGCAGACTTACTCTTCCACTGAAGAGTGCTTTTGGCTCCCTTGGCCAAAGTGTCCTTGGTAGCCCCTTTCTTTCGCAACACCACCCGATTGGTGACAAACTCATCAGCCAGTTTTGCAGCATCTGTATAAGTCTTTGGCTTGCGGTCAAAGGTCCATTCCCGCACGTCCGCGGGGCACTGCTGCAACAACTGTTCTTAATATATTAAGTCCAGAAGCAAGTGGTATTTAGTAGCACCATACCCCTCCAATGACTCTCCCCCATGCAAGGCCATGCGGGAGGCAAACAGCGTGTAAAACTCCTGGGGCTGTTTCTCCTCGGATCGGAACATGCCCTGGTACGCTTCTGGGGTGAGGGCATACTGGGTGAGCAGGAGGGCTTTCATATGTCCATAAACATTGCCATTCTCGTGTGTGATTGCCTGGAGAGTCTCCTTGGCCGCCCCGGACTATAACGGGTCAAGCCGCAAAACCCAGTCCCGCTCTGGTACTTTGCATCGGTGACATTGGGCTTTATATTTGCTGAGCAACCCATCAATTTTGTCCGTGCCATCCACAAACTTCCCAAAGCTGTGATGGTCCACTCAGGGGGTTGCTTACTCCCCGTCAACAAAATGGGAGCGCGGGCTGATGTCCCTTGAGCGGCTGTAAGAAGCCAGACCCATTTGTCCAGAGTTGCCCCCTCTCCCAATGATGCAAGGGGTGCAGCGATTCCAGGGGTGGTAAGTTCATTAGCCACTGGGGTTACCATGACCGCACTCCCCCAAACCAGTGTCCCAACAATATCCCTGCTGGAACCCGCTCCCTGCCCATGTCCTCCCTCCACCACCTGGGCTGGATTAACTTCCTGCGCCCCGGGTTGAAGTTTTATCACTGCAACTGCAGCTGAGAGCAAGTCCTTCATGGTAAAGCCATACGGGCTTCGTGAGCTTCCATGTCCTCCTCCAGTAAAGTCTTTTACCGACCATCCATCGGTAGCCCATAGCTTTCACAACGGCCAACAATCTTGGTTCGGTCTCAAGACCGGTAGTAACCCGATCGCTCGTCCATGGTCACCCACAGGCAATACGCTAAGGGAAAAGAGAACCTGTGTTTTCCATGCCTTGTGAAACGTGTGTAAGTTAGCACTTGTTTTGGGAGCTCGCAATCATCGAGTTTCCCGCTATGTTATAAGACCCCGCAAGATTTTATAACATAGGCTCAATTGATCCCACTCCTACCACCAGTTAATATTAGCCTTTCACGGGAGACCAGGTTTATCAACACCTTTTTATACAGGGGTCAAAAGATTGAGCAAAGCAAGGAGGTAAAAGAAATTGTAATTTATTTCAGGAAAAGACATACACACAATGCAACAATTTACACAGTTAAAACACTTACTGGAAACGGGGCTAATGAATAAACTTGTCCTTTAAACAAAATTCACAAAAATAACCTCTGTAGGAGCCCTTTCCAATGACCAGGAGGTACTCACAAAATCCTGGAACTCCAATGCCAGCCGCAACCGCTACGTTCTCAAAAGCGAGACATAGAAATTTTCTTGAGTCAAAATCTTTGAAGCCGGCTCACGTATATTCAGTACAGAGCATCTTTGCATTTTCTGCTGTTGGTTTGGTGCTTGGAATCTGCACTCTTGATTGGCTGCAAGGCTTCATATGGGTTTCAGAGTCCCATTCACAAACCTCTACAGCGTTTCAGAGCATGGTAATTCTCCTGTCAACCAATCACTGATTTGCCGGTATTGTAAAGCCGGGTGGGCACCTTTTCTCATTCTGAAAAGGGGCGTGCACCAACCTGGCACCTCTGCCTCTTTGCATACTAAGTCCACCCACTGTCCAGACTCCACAAAGTGTTGTATCTGGCAAATGGTGGCTGGATAGCCCTGTGTTAGCCCAGGATGCGGGTACTCAAGCAGAACTGCAGTACCCCTCCTGTTCTAACACCTTGGCATTCCTGAGGCTTTCAATTCCGGACTCCGCACAGACCCAAAGGCACCAAGCTTGGTATCCACCTTGCCCCTCGGAATCCATGACTTAGTAATCCCACAGTTCATTCACAGGTTATCAGTACATATACCTATTAAATATAACTATTTAATAAAATATACTATGTCCTGTCTTTTGTGTGATAAAAATGTGTAAGTCCCTGTGCTACTGTCAGGGATGGAGTGAGTGTATATATTGCCTACACTCACTAGCCTCATACTTGGCACACTTTAGAAATAACTTTTAATTTTTTTACACACAAAAACAACTCTCAGCTTTATTATATAGCTGGAGCATCCCCTGAACCCCTATACTAGGTTCAGGGTACCTGGACATGTAGTGGGGCTCCCCCCTTTATACTAGAGATCCCCTGTATGGTTTATTGTATACACTAACCCTTTTATGCCCCGTTTACCTTGTCTGTATTATGCTGCAGAAGGAATCCTGGTGATGAGTCACACAAACGTTTTCAGGGTTGGAGTTTGCTGGGAGTAATGTGCTTGGCTGTATCTGAGAATCTCACTCGATTCCCGGATCCAACTTTTGGGAAATCCCATAACTCCGGAGCCCCGATACATACTGTAGACACATTCTATGAAGACTTTCTCCAGAAAACCCCACTTGAAACTTACAGCCTAGAAATCTCCTGGTCCCAGCACCTCAAGAAAGGCAAAACACACAACAATCTTTAATGTCGCATAATTTGCACACCGTCACAGTAATGGATTTCTTGAAACTGGGTCCAAAAGCTTACACTCTAGGACCTCAACATGCAGATTAGGGGTAACCAAGTGGGTTTAACCTTTTTTAGTGAGCCTGGGTGACCTCTTCACAGTAACACTAGGTCCTGCTACTGCACCGACACACTTTATTCGAGCAAATACCCAGTATGTACCTGGCAGATACCTGGAATGCGCCGCTCCTCACCTCTGACAAGCCCCGTTGCGTTTGCCTTCCCAGCCTGGGTTCATGCCTGGCTGACAGGCGGCTGATCTGTTAAATGATAATGATTAGGATTTAATAGGCTGCAATGCTTCGCGTGTCTACCAGATGGCATAAATTCATGAATTGTAATGCAGTATATATATATATACTGTGCAGTATTGCAGCCAGCGGGAATAAAATGCTTCAATCCCTGCCTGGAAAATACCTCAATGCACTCGGGCAGAAAACAGTCACAAACCTCAATACACCCGGGTATACCCGAATTCGTGGGACTAGCCGAGCTCGAATAAAGTGTGTCGCCAGTGTATTCACAGTTCAAAACAGTACAATAAAAATGACTATACAAATATATAGTTATATTAATACTAAGTCCTATCTGTTAAGTGCAATAAATGTTCTTATAGTAACATATACATATACATAGAACTGTTGTGAAATGACCCTTCATCTGATGGTAATTAATGTGATTGAATATAATCCTGGAACTAAATATACAAGATACGGGTATATATGACATGACATATAATGCAATAACATACAATACGAGTATAACTGATGGTAGAGGAGCATGAACATTGGTTGGGAAAGCAAACAATAATTTTAATTATATCAGACTTAAAATGACAGGTTTTGTCAAAGGGTTACACTGTCTCTGTTTTGGATGAGGCATTTAAAAGTGATGTTCCTCTAATTAGAGGTGACAAATTTAAATCAGGGAGACTAGTGTTTCCTTCGACCTACAATAGAGAGAGTAACTTCTTGAAAACCACAATTATTAAGCATTGGCACTTTTAAAAACATGATCAGATCCTGTCTGAAGTCTGTCAGGAACCACCCATGTTGGCATTAAGAATAGGTAAAAATATATCTGATGCCTTGATAAAATCTGGATAACAATTTGTATTACGTGGACCACTTTTTAAGCTATGCGAAACCGGGAAACTATACTGTAGGTGTTGCAGTTGTTCAATTTGTAATAGCTTTTGAACTGGAGATACATTCAGTCATCCACATACAGGTGCTGATTGTCACGGGAGACCAGGTCTTACCAACACATTAATACCGGGATTCTGGATTGAGCACACAAGATGAGCAAAATAAATTGTAATTTATTTCCTTTTAAGACAAACACACAATATTCACAATTACAGTCAATAAAACACTTACTGGGATGGGTAAATGAAATCAAATCTCCACAGAACGAAACAAAGGGGCACCCCCGCACGCATACAAGTGGGTGCGTGATTTGAGTCGTGCGGCAGTCCTTGGCTAGGGGCTCAACTTGCCACCCCTATATCTTCGCCGAAGGGAAAGTTTTCGTAATGTCCGCACAGGAATCGTTCGGGAATCCTTAGCTCAAACGAATTCTGGAAGAGGGGTGCAAATCTTCGTTATGCTGTAGTTAACCCCTCACACTCCGGAACCACTGATGCTGTAGCTTTGACATATCTTGGTAAAATCTAAGATGAATCTGACTGGGACTGGGCTGCAGGCATTTTTATAGGGTTAAGGGTCCTATACCTAACATATACACCCAATCCTCTCATGGGAATAATTTTCCCCACCTATCCCAGACTTGCCAGTACCTTACAAAAGAAGGCAGAAGGTGCTTCCCGGTTTGCACAGAGCATGTGCTAACCTCACACCTGAGCTACATAGCATACCGGGCCCGACCTCTTACCTGATGACAGTAAGTCTGAGATTTGGCTACCAAGTGTGAAGTGCCCCTACTTTGCACCAGTATCTGATACTCACAATCATCCCGGCCACACTAACACCTAGGGTCTCTGAGACTTTTCAACTCCGGACTTCTCTTAGACATTGGGGCACCACCTTAGCAGGGTGCCCTTTGAAGTCAAGAGATGAAAAATCCCTCAGCTCATTCATCCATAACATATGGGCATGTTAATGGATTCATTGCTGGACCGGCAGAAAGGGTTTTCTGCCTTTGCATTTAAAACACCTTTGAAATACAGTATGTTTATAAATGTATGTTCTGCCTATGTTACAAATATAAAAATCATATGTATGTTCATGGTTCATGTATGACTATCTGCAAGTTATCCACTTAATTGAACGGGCACTGATGTGGGTTGAAGTTTGACCTATAATTGGTCAGGGTTACAAGCCGGCATATAATGTATCCGTGCTGGCTTTGATCCGTAACCGCAGACACACGCCAACAATTCAGCTTAAAGGGATAACAAGACCGCTGAATACATTTTGACAAACAGGCACTTCAGCTAGACTGCAAACCACTTATCCAATTGACTTTGCGGTTTAGAGGTCTATGGCTTAGGAAGTGACACCTATACTTCAAAGTGGCCACTTATTCACAGGCACGCTTCATCACTTAGCGCTTGGTTCAGCGCTAGAGGCTCCCCCTTGTGTCACAAATACAGTTAGCACATTTTCATTCATTCAGTGTAACTGCAGCTAGATTCTTACCTGCAAACCAGGGACAAAAAAGATAGTGTACGGGAAAACATGATATGATGAATACAGTTTAACCCCTTCAGTCCCAACAGGGATTAGGGTTAACCAGCACAATACCTTTATTATTGGCCTGGTTAACCCTCTCCCGCCACACTGATATACACAGGATAACATGCAGAACCACATATGCAATGTACTTCATTTAGTGCCCCTGTGGTTTGTTATATGTCAGAAAGACAACTAGGATGCTGAAGAAACGTTTTATTGAACACAAAAGTGTAATCAAGAAAGGACCATCTTGGCACACCACTTTGATCAACATAAGCATTCTATAGCAGCCATGAGAGTAATGGGCATAGAAATAGTTCCACCGGGAAGGGGTGCCCTAGATAGGGACACTGCATTATTAAGACGTTAAGCTTACTGGATATTCCATTTGCATACCAGTAATGGAGGTGGACTTAATGAGCAACTTAATCTGAAGTGCTTTCTTGACAGGCGTTAATTTTTATTTTTGAGTAGTGGATAGACGCCTTGACACCTCAATCCTATTAATCTTTTCATATATACTAGAAGTCTTAAATATGGATCCAGAACTACTTAAGCCAGTTTCTGGTTCCACTTTAGTGTTACTTCCCTTTGGGTTAGTCTTTAATGTTTTATGTTAGTTTGTTTATGGTGTTATCAGTTTTGTTTGTCTGGCGATCTATCTTTTACAGTTTCTGTTCACTTATGTGTACTGTTTATTAATAGATTATTGTCTTGTTTGTATGATAATATCACATCTTTGGGTTTTTAATGGTATTTTTACCTGCCACGTTGGGGATGTACACAGGGACACTATAAATGGGATTGGCTCTTTATTTCCCTGATGTGAGGTACAGCTTTTTTACTTTGCTACCCTCTGCCACCTGACTGTTACCAACAGCCATTTTTAGGTTTCCAGTTGCAATGACAGAGTATGAGGGGTGTGCTTTCTCCCCCTGGCTGTCCTTGATCCGTGTATGGATGGCGAGCGCGTGCTGCGCATCCCCTTCTTGCTGGAATGAATGTGCAGTAGGTCGGTTGAGGCCTATAGTTCGACGTATGCGTGGCGTCTTCCTGATTTGCCTGTGTGCTGAGCGCATGCGCAGCATGCTCATGGTGGGTCTGTGCCCAGAGCACATTAGCAGTGTGAAATTGGGGGATTTGCTCACACTGGACGTGCGTTGGACCCCTGTCGGAGCTGTGACATCATGGGAGATGCAGCATTTGCACCATAGAACACCTGTAACGAGGTCACAATTGTTTTAGTTGTATCGATTGTATTTTTTACACATGTATTTTATATATTTTTTTATATTAATTACATTTTGTTAACATAATTTGTTCTAGATATGTGTCATTTGAATTCACTATGCATTGAGAAAATTCTCTTCATAAAGATTTGGAATGCTGCTATGTTTTGAGTAGCATTTTTAACTTTAAAGGTGCTATATTACAATTGCATTTTATTTAATTGATGAATCATAGCCAATTACAACTCAGGGTCAATAGCCTATACATAATTAGTTAAGGGATAGACAAATCATGATTCCTGAAGAAGCTAATCAGCGAAACGCGTTGAATCCGTCCAAGCTGTGCAGAGTATGAGAGAGGAAGCTCCTGGAGGTCCTGGCAACCAGTGCGTCCCTACCACTTCTGCCAGTAGTCGATTCATCACTGGAAGTGACACAGGGAGTTGGAGAGGAGACGTGCATAGGAGAACAAGACAGCACGATTATATATATATATAATCAGACGTAAAAGTTAAAAACTAATAAGAAGAATGCACTCACAATCGATACTAATTAAAAATTGCCTGTTACTAGAGAGCTGAGTCCCTCACTACCTCAGTTGGTGGTAAAGTATATACTGCAGAAGTGCCCCAAGCGCTGGGATGTCATGCAGCTGAAGCCTATTGTGTCCACAGATTGAATATGTCCTCTGGTCGAACAAATTATTGTCATTAGACAAGTGCAGCGGTGCACAAATTGTGGGGTGCGCCCCACAGGGGGGTGGGAGAATGTGCAGGGGGGCGCGGGCTTTTACAGAGGCCCCACACTCTTCTCCCAAGCATTTAATTTAATGCCGGGGGAGGCGTGAGGCCTCTGTAACCTCACTTATCTACTGGCAGCCGGTCGTCGGCCACGCGTCACCATGGCAACGTGGAGTTAAATGACGCTGTGGGGTCATGTGATGTCATGCGTCACCATGGCAACGTGCATCAAATGACGCGGTGAGGTCACGTGACGTGACCCGCAATGTCATTTGAATCTGTGCCTTTTGGGGAGGGGGGGGGCGCGAATGCTGCGGCTCCCAGGAAGGGAGTGTTTTATCATCATTGCAGTGTGCTGTCTTCTGTCATCAGGATCCCACTGATTACTACATGTCTATATTCTTCATATGGGACAAGCATCTGCCTTCTAACAAACGTGAGTGCAAATCTCCATACCAATGACTATATATATATATATATATATATAACTGTTTACTATATGGGCAAAACAATAACATCACATAATAGCAACACAGGCGTGTCACCTTCTGCCACTAGCTGGCAGCTATAACCTTGCCCCTAACTGGGCCCTTACACCTTACTCCTCCCCCAACACCGTGAACCCACAGTCCACGAGTCCTCTAAGAAACCCAAAACCTATAGGCGGGATCAGCGCCTGATGTACCGGTAGGTTTGTGCACTTAAACTACGAAACCTGCCCTGTGCTCCAGCACCTGGGGCTGCAGACACTTCACAAAGGATCTGCCACTCTGCGATCTCCTCAGCGATGTCCTGTAACTCTGCCTGGCGGTGGGTGGCTCCCGCATGGAGTGATCCACCTTTAGAAAGTCTCTTATCTCTACAAATAACAATACAAAAATACAAAAACAAGCGCTAGACCTAAAATAAACAGTGCAGTGCACAATACTAAGCAGCCTGATATTCTACTAGGGAAGATCTCAAAATAAACCCCAAAAACACAACATAAAAATACAAATATTGAATCAGAACCTGGCGCGTGTGTATATATGATTAAAAATGTGTATAGTCCAATAAAGGATATGTTATAATGTGAGTGAAGTCCTTATTCTTGCAAACTTGAGTGGTTAGCCAATGAGAAATGGACTCAAAAACACAGTTCACAGAGCAAACAGTCCTCTTCACAGTGTGATGCTACCCATGAAGCAGGGAAAAAAACATTGCGCAGTATTGTTTTACAGCCAAATGCACCCTTATTCTTTGAACTCAATAAATTGCCTACTTACTAGAAGTAGGTAGGTCGCATACAGGGGAGAGAAACTGTGCTTGGAGCCTTCCGAGTCCAAGGAGCTTAGGGTATGGCACGAACCCCTCGTGTTGTCCTCAGCTTCAATGGATATAGGAAGGGTCTTCCTCTCAGGAAAAGGTGTCTCCTTGGCCTGTCTTCGGATTCCTGTATCTTATTCTCCAGTGAGGGATGAAAGAAGAACAGAGGATTGCGCAATAATAAAAACTTTAATGACGCCTCCTACCTAAAACAATAAAATACTCACAAAGGAAGTGAGTTTAAAATCAAATTAGAAGTGCCCGACCCAGCACACCCAGAAGCCGCGTTCAGTCACTGAATGTCCTTTCCGGTATCGCGTGTACCTCGCGTAGTTCCGGTGCGGCTAGGATGACGTCACCGTCTCCGTTCTTGACTGGCAGCTGGATGAGTGTCTAGGGCAGTACATCGTTAGGCTCCTCCCTACGCGTGTCGTGACGGGGAACATCACTTCGTCAGGGGATTGTGGAGCCTCAGCAATCCCGTGTGTGTTTTATAGCCCCATGTTAACCCCTTATATGAAGGAACCAGATGGGACTATCAGTTGCAAAGTGAATCTACTGTCCTGATGACTAGCACCAGTGGGGTTAAAAGTAGTCACTTCTGAAGTGAACAAACAGTTCAATTAGGAACACATAAAATCACATTTAAATAGAAATTACATCGAATGAGACATAAATAAACTGATTAGGAGTAAATGGAAAAAGGAACAAATAGGCAGCGAACCAAGAGCAGTATTTGTAATTAAGAGCAAAACAGGGCCTTTTTAGAGAAAAGATGCTAGATCGAAATCAATGTTCCACCCTTTGGGGGAGAGGGTTTTTAAAGTATAGATCCAGAAGGTCTCTTGTTGAGAGACCCTCTGTAATCTATCTCCCCCTCTAGCACCAACTTTTGGGCAATCTATGCCAATACATGTGAGTCCCTCGGGTGACATATTGTGATGGGTCTTAAAATGGTTGGACACACTGTGTGTCTCCAGACCATTCTTAATGTTGTACACATGTTCAGCAAATATTATTTTTAGTGGTCTCCCTGTTCTGCCCACATACTGTAACTTACAAAGACATTCTAAAAGGTAAACACAAAAGTTTGATTTACAATTAATGAATGTACGAATTTCAAAGCTTTTACCGGTAACATTGGACCTGAATTCTTTGCATTTAGATCCATAGCTGCAATCAATACATTTCTTACAAGGGAAGTAACCTTTAAGGTCTTTCAACCACATGGTTTGTCCCAACCCCTGATGTTTCTTAGGGCAACTAGGGGCCAATTGTGATTTCAAGTTTTGAGCTTTTTTATACACAATTTGTGGTTTATCAGGTAATATTGATTGGAGAATAGGATCTCTTTGTAGGATCCCCCAGTGTTTATTAAACACCCTAGAGATATCCTTAGACATCCCATTAAATTGCGTAATGAAAGGAAGGAATACCTTGTTTGTATCCACATTTACTTTTTTAACGGGATAGATTAAGGATGCTCTTTCCGTATTGTTTGCCTGTTCAATGGCATTTTTGACAAGCCTCCCATTATATTTCCTGTCCTTAAATTTATTGCCCAAATCCTCAATCTGTTCTTTATATACTTCTACTTGTGAACAGTTTCTTCTTACTCTAAGAGCTTGCCCTTTTGAAATGTTTTTAATCCATTGAGAGTGATGATGACTGGATGCTAGAACATAGGAGTTGGCATTCACCTCTTTATAATATGTTTTGGTCTGTATCTCGTTGTCAACTATATACAGAGTTAAATCTAGGAAATTAATAGACTGCGGACTAGTGCTAAATTTGAATTTGATATTATATTAGTTTGTATTCAAATGTCTCTTGAAGGCCTCTAATTCCTCATTAGTGCCCCTCCAGACGCACAGCACATCATCGATATAGCGTTTCCAAAGCACCAGGTTTGCACCATATGGGTTGTAGTTCTGGATGTAATTTTCTTCCCACATGCCCATAAAAATATTAACATAACTTGGTGCAAACCTGGTACCCATCGCGGTGCCGCACGTCTGGAGGTAATAACAGCCATCATGTGTAAAATAATTGTGGGTGAGTATATACCTGATGGCCTCTATAAGGAAATTTCTAACTGAGGGTTCCATATTAGGATCTTTACTCAAAACCCACTCTATGGCCTTCAGACCCATTGCATGGTCTATAATGGTGTAAAGGGATACCACGTCGCATGTGACCCAGACCAGACCCTCCTCCCATGTGAGGTACTGAATGGTCTGCAACACATGCGACGTGTCCTTGAGGTGCGGTGGTATTTCTACCACATACTTCTGTAACAGATGATCCACAAATTGAGATAAATTTGATGTTAGGGACCCAATTCCCGAGATGATGGGTCTACCCGGGGGTCTCAAGGGATTTTTATGTATCTTCAGGATGAAATAAAAGAGTGGTATTTTAGGCTGTTCTATTATTAAAAATTCCAACTATTTTTTACTAATGATCCCTTCGTCATACCCTTTTTCCAACCATTTAGATAACATGATTCCATACTCATTAGTGGGATTACCTTTTAGTGTAATATAGGTATTCCTGTCACCTAATATTCTTTGGGATTCTTCCTGATAGTAGTCCTTATTCATGACTACTATCCCACCCCCTTTGTCAGCTGGCTTTATCACTATCTGGCTATTATTGGATAATGATTTAACAGCCTCTTTTTCAACTGTAGTCATATTCTGTTTCTTACATTTAAAATCTTGGCTCAAGGTTTCTAAGTCTCCTATAACCATTTCCGCAAATGTATCAATAAACTTGCCTTTACACATCTTAGGATAAAAAGTAGAATGATTTTTAAATGCAGTTAGTGGAGCCTTCATTGTATTTCTACTTGTAGTGCTCATATTTGCAGCTCTAGTGACAGCATCCTTAATGAAATACTTCTTGAGTGTTAGCTTTCTAACATATTTATGAACATCAATAAATGTTTTTTCCCTGCTTCATGTCTCACATCTACAGGGTAGCATCACACTGTGAAGAGGACTGTTTGCTCTGTGAACTGTGTTTTTGAGTCCATTTCTCATTGGCTAACCACTCAAGTTTGCAAGAATAAGGACTTCACTCACATTATAACATATCCTTTATTGGACTATACACATTTTTAATCATATATACACACGCGCCAGGTTCTGATTCTATATTTGTATTTTTATGTTGTGTTTTTGGGGTTTATTTTGAGATATTCCCTAGTAGAATACCAGGCTGCTTAGTTTTGTGCACTGCACTGTTTATTTTAGGTCTAGCGCTTGTTTTTGTATTTTTGTATTGTTATTTGTAGAGATAAGAGACTTTCTAAAGGTGGATCACTCCATGCGGAAGCCACCCACCGCCAGGCAGAGTTACAGGACATCGCTGAGGAGATCGCAGAGTGGCAGATCCTTTGTGAAGTGTCTGCAGCCCCAGGTGCTGGAGCACAGGGCAGGTTTCGTAGTTTAAGTGCACAAACCTACCGGTACATCAGGCGCTGATCCCGCCTATAGGTTTTGGATTTCTTAGAGGACTCGTGGACTGTGGGTTCACGGTGTTGGGGGAGGAGTAAGGTGTAAGGGCCCAGTTAGGGGCAAGGTTATAGCTGCCAGCTAGTGGCAGAAGGTGACACGCCTGTGTTGCTATTATGTGATGTTATTGTTTTGCCCATATAGTAAACAGTTATATATATATATATATATATATAGTCATTGGTATGGAGATTTGCACTCACGTTTGTTAGAAGGCAGATGCTTGTCCCATATGAAGAATATAGACATGTAGTAATCAGTGGGATCCTGATGACAGAAGACAGCACACTGCAATGATGATAAAACACTCCCTTCCTGGGAGCCGCAGCATTCGCGCCCCCCCCCTCCCCAAAAGGCACAGATTCAAATGACATTGCGGGTCACGTCACGTGACCTCACCGCGTCATTTGATGCACGTTGCCATGGTGACGCATGACATCACATGACCCCACAGCGTCATTTAACTCCACGTTGCCATGGTGACGCGTGGCCGACGACCGGCTGCCAGTAGATAAGTGAGGTTACAGAGGCCTCACGCCTCCCCCGGCATTAAATTAAATGCTTGGGAGAAGAGTGTGGGGCCTCTGTAAAAGCCCGCGCCCCCCTGCACATTCTCCCACCCCCCTGTGGGGCGCACCCCACAATTTGTGCACCGCTGCACTTGTCTAATGACAATAATTTGTTCGACCAGAGGACATATTCAATCTGTGGACACAATAGGCTTCAGCTGCATGACATCCCAGCGCTTGGGGCACTTCTGCAGTATATACTTTACCACCAACTGAGGTAGTGAGGGACTCAGCTCTCTAGTAACAGGCAATTTTTAATTAGTATCGATTGTGAGTGCATTCTTCTTATTAGTTTTTAACTTTTACGTCTGATTATATATATATATATATATATATATATATATATATATATATATATACAGTTGTGTGAAAAACTAAGTACACCCTTACTGCTTCCATAGGAATTAAAATGCTACGTAGCAGGTATAACATTATAACATATCCTTTATTGGACTATACACATTTTTAATCATACATACACACGCGCCAGGTTCTGATTCTATATTTGTATTTTTATGTTGTGTTTTTGGGGTTTATTTTGAGATATTCCCTAGTAGAATACCAGGCTGCTTAGTTTTGTGCACTGCACTGTTTATTTTAGATCTAGCGCTTGTTTTAGTATTTTTGTATTGTTATTTGTATTTTCTCACACTATTTAGCTGCTGACCTTAATACCACTCACTATTACCACTCATTATGGCACTATTTACTAATAGAGCACTTAGAGGTTTAAATTTTGAGGGGGTTTTCGATGATACTCCAGTTTGTATGGATCTGGAAATAGAAAATTTAGAGACTCAGTTCTCAAGATTGGAGAAACTTTTGCACCAAGAAGTCAAGCAAACCTGGGATTCTTGCGCCCTGAAGAAATATTTAGTGTTTAAAAGAATCCCAAGGGGCTTACGGGTCTTAAAAGTCCCCACGTTAGATCCAGATAAAGAGAGCTTCATGGAGGAATGGAATTTTAATTTGGATCAATGTTCTATTAATCTCATACAGCTAGTGATCAAACAAAGGACATCCACTTTGGAGATCATTGACAGTGAGATAAATAAGATCAAGGAAAACCTTGAACCGTTTATGTAATTGAAAGAATATACAGTACCGACCAACTTTATTCTTACTTGGCTAGCTCCGCGAATTTCGGAGTATCCCGGTGATGTGCGGTTTTGTATCGTTTTCTCCCGGGGTGTAATTGCGTTATATCGCGCCCGTGATTTAAGCATTTTATTCCCGCTGGCTGCAATACTGCAATGCCGTGTAAAAACGCATGGGGGCGTTTGCGAGCTGTTGTCTTTGAAGCCGAGAAATTCATGAATTGTAATGCAGTATATACTGTATATATATAGTATATACTGTATAACAACAACCCCTATAACCCCTAACATACACATACAGTACTGTATATGCACATCAATGATACTATAGGCCGTCCCCTGGCGAGATGTCTTTGCAGCAGAGAGAGAACCGCTGCCCTCTCTGCGCAAACATCGGCACATTAAAAATTATTTAAAATACATTTTTATTCATAGTGTAGATGTGCAGGGGGTCTCCGGAGCTGAACCACGTTGGTTTCAGGTCCGGGGACCCCCTGCTTCCCTAGATACCGCCCCGTTTATGAGGTGCCGGTATCCCTCTGCATTTAAAGGTCCCGATCACGTGACCGCGGCATGTAAACAAAGCAGAGGGATACCGGCACCCCCTAAAGGGGCCTGTATCTCGGGACGCAGGAGGTCCCCGGACCTAAAACAAAAACGTTTCTGCTCCAGAGACCCTCTGCACATGTACAGTATAAATAAAACACATATATAAATAAACACTTGTTCCTTACCTTAGCGGCTATGTGCTATGGTAACGAAGCAGCATTTCTGTATTTTAATAATATTGTACAGTGAGCAGGGGGTTCCTTGAGCCAGAAATTAATGCTCAGGGGACCCCCTGCTCCTGCACAATATTATTAAAAATACAGAAATGCTGCTTGATTACCATAGCTGATAGCCGCTAAGGCAATGAAGGGGTTAACCCACCGTGCCCGCTTTATTGTGGGTAGCGGGGGTGGGTGAAGGGGGTATTTGGCCCTTGGTGTGAGTTTAGGACTTGCGGGGGGGTTGTGGGTGCACTTAACCCCTTCACGACCGTAGCAGTTAATACCGCTACGGTCATGAAGGGGTTAACCCATACCGCTACCCCCCCGCAAGCCCTAAACAACCACCGTTGGGGCTAATACCCCCTTCACCCACCCCCGCTACCCACAATAAAAAAACTCACACACAGCAGCAGCACAAAAAATAAATGAATAAATCTAAATAAATAAATAAATAAATGAATATAAATAAATACATTTAAAATACATTTTTATTCATAGTGTAGATGTGCAGGGGGTCTCCGGAGCTGAACCGCGTTGGTTTCAGGTCTGGGGACCCCCTGCTCCCCGAGATACAGGCCCCTTTATGAGGTGCCGGTATCCCTCTGCATTTAAAGGTCCCGGTTACGTGACCGCGGCTTGTAAACCAAGCAGAGGGATAACGGCACCCCCTAAAGTGGCCTGTATCTCGGGGAGCAGGGGGTCCCCGGACCTAAAACAAAAACATTTCTGCTCCGGAGACCCTCTGCACATCTACATTATGAATAAAACACACACATCAATAAAGAATCGTTTTTTACCTTTGCGGCTATGTGCTATGGTAATGAAGCAGCATTTCTGTATTTTTAATAATATTGTAAAGTGAGCAGGAGGTTCCCTGAGCCAGAAAATAATGCTCAGGGGACCCCCTGCTCCTGCACAATATTATTAAAAATACAGAAATGCTGCTTCAATACCATAGCTAAGGCAGAATAAACAATAAATACATTAAATACATATTTTTAATGTGTGTGTTAAACCTCCCTGCTTTGACTGTAACCTATGTAAGACCCCCTCCCCCTATTGTGTGTGTTAATCTTCCCTGCCTTGACTAATCTATGTAAAAAAAACTCCCCCTATTGTGTGTGTTAAACCTCCCTGCCTTGACTGTAACCTATGTAAGACCCCCTCCCCCTATTGTGTGTGTTAATCTTCCCTGCCTTGACTAATCTATGTAAAAAACCCTCCCCCTATTGTGTGTGTTAAACTTCCCTGCCTTGACTGTAATCTATGTAAAAAACCCTCCCCCTATTGTGTCTGCTAAGGTTCCCTGCTTTGACTAATCTGTGTAAGCCCCCCTCCCCCTATTGTGTCAGTTAAATCTGCCTGGCCTGTGTTTTCTGTGAGTGCAGTGTACCCCCTGCTCCCCGAGATACAGCCCCCTTTATGAGGTGCCGGTATCCCTCTGCATTTAAAGGTCCCGATCACGTGACCGTGACCTGTAAACCAAGCAGAGGGATACCGGCACCCCCTAAAGGGGCCTGTATCTCGGGGAGCAGGGGGTCCCTGGACCTAAAACCACAGCGGTTCAGCTCCGGAGACCCCCTGCACATCTACACTATGAATAAAAATGTATTTTAAATGTATTTATTTCTATTCATGTATTTATTTATTTATTTAGATTTATTTATTAATTGTGCTGCTGCTGTGTGTGATTTTTTTTTATTGTGGGTAGTGGGGGTGGGTGAAGGGGGTATTAGCCCCAACGGTGGTTGTTTAGGGCTTGCGGGGGGGTAGCAGGTGCACTTAACTCCTTCACGACCGTAGCGGTATTAACTGCTACGGTCGTGAAGGGGTTAATTGCACCCGCTACCCCCGCAAGTCCTAAACTCACACCAAGGGCCAAATACCCCCTTCAGCCACCCCCGCTACACACAATAAAAAAAATTCACGCACAGCAGCCCCACAATTAATAAATAAATCTAAATAAATAAATAAATACATGAAGATAAACAAATATATATATATATACATATATATATATATATATATACATATATATATATATATATATATATATATATATATTATATTATATATATATATATATATCAACAATCCCTATACACAGTGGTTGACAAATCACCAAAAAATCTACTCGCCACACAAAAAAATCTACTCGCCACCTAGTACCAAACGTGTGCTGCTTGGGCCAATATTTACTCGCCCGGGGGTTAAATCCACTCGCCCGAGGCGAGCAAATGTATAGGTTTGTCGAACACTGCCTATACATATATATATATATATATATATATATATATATATATATATATATATATATAATCAAAAAAATAAAAAAATAAATAGATGATACCGTTCTGTGGCTAACGAAATGCTTTTATTTGTGCGAGCTTTCGAGATACACTGATCTCTTCTTCCGGCGATGTTACAATGAATGAAGCAAAAGGTAAACTTAAAAACAGTGTCTCTTGGAATGTTTTCTGTGGCTAACGAAATGCTTTTATTTGTGCGAGCTTTCGAGATACACTGATCTCTTCTTCTTCTACTGTTTTTAAGTTTACCTTTTGCTTCATTCATTGTAACATCGCCGGAAGAAGAGATCAGTGTATCTCGAAAGCTCGCACAAATAAAAGCATTTCGTTAGCCACAGAACGGTATCATCTATTTATTTTTTTATTTTTTTGATTATTGAAGCTCGGCTAACACGGTACTGATACCTCTACATGTGTATATATATATATATATATATATATATATATATATATATATATATATATATATACACACAGTATATACACACATGATGAACCAATATACAAATAAATGTAGAAGGGTTATCAAGATCATACTGTACTACAAATAACACTTCTCCATACAGACACACTACATTACAATGAATTTCCTTTAATAATCCTAACTGATCTTACAATCTAAATCATCAAATGCCAATGAAACACCTCACATTCCAATCAATAGATTGCATTTACATTATATTTATGATGCATAAAATCTATGCACCATATACATTCTGCAAATGAATGTGAACAATATCATTGCAAGCAAAATACAGATAACTCCAAACAAGTCAACTATTTTAAGCAATCAAGTAAACAAAAATCAATATATAAGTACCAACCAGAATACAAAATTTAAAACCAACGCTAACCCTTACAATACCAAGGATTACATCTATCTAATTGTAAAAAACATTATATTGTACACACATTGAAGCATTGCAATAAACAACATACAGTACAGTACATCCCCTGTATCTCCCTGCCTTGAGTGTAATCTGTGTAAAGCCCCCTCCGCCCTAATGTTTCTGTTAAATCTCCCTGCCTTGAGTGTCATCTGTTTAAAGCCCCCTCCCCCCTAATGTTTCTGTTAAATCTCTCTGCGTGTGTTGCTGTGTGTGCAGTTTATGTAAATGTGGGAAGGGGTAGTGTGTTATAACCCCACCTCCTTGACTGTGATCTGTACCCACAATAAAAACAACACAGTGGTCCACAATAAACATCATTCTATTTATTAAATACATTACCCTCCCCCTGTGCCCCCCCATAAATACATGATTTATTCTTTTACATACAGGGTTCATAACGCAGCCCCACGCGAGTCCCCGGTGGGCTGGCGGGGCACCTCGACAGACCTACAGGGTACCAGCAGCCCTTTTTTAACAGGTTCTGGAGGCCTGCTGGTGGGTCCTGCCAGCACCATGGCCCCCAGGTGGTCTCCTTGGTTCACCGTGGGCCACAATTGGGTCCCCACAGTAGGCCCGCGGATGTCTGGGAGCCCCGGGTCAGACCCACAGGTGTCTGCGGGGCCTCGGGTGGTTCTCACGGGGGTCTGGGGAACTCACGAGTGCTCACTATGGGTCCGCGGTGCCCCCACAGAAGTGGGACCACACATCATCATCCCCGCACCTACGGGTCGGCGGTGCCCCCACAGAAGTGGGACCACACAGATTCATCCCCGCAGACTACGGGTCGGCGGTGCCCCCACAGAAGTGGGACCACACAGCTTCATCCCCGCATGTGTCACCCGTGGAACAACCAGCCTGATACCCGTGGGACACCCGAGGAAACCACAGGTGGTCTCCAGAGGTCCCACGCAGAACCACGGAACAAACCCTGAATGTAAAAAAAATAAACCTGGCCTTTACATTCAATACATACACCCTCCCCCCCAACACCTACAGTACAATAATGTGCAAAATAACTATTATCCAGATATGGATAATAGATTAATTGCCCATTATTAAAAACATTAACTAGCATATTAAAATAAATAAAGTACTACTGAGCTCATCAATACGAAGTGTCCGTCGCCAGCAACATCCTTGTCTTGCCCACAAAATACATAGCCAATAAAAAGCCAATACATTGCAATTACATTCAGATATCAATTAACCCCTTAAACACCTTATCAGATAAAAACCGCAAAGGTAATTAAGGGGTTAAGCCAAACTGGCCCGATACCCACCCTTCACCCATGAATTTGTACAGTGGCTTCATCATGCAACTATATATACAGTATATATATATATATATATATATATATATATATATATATATATATATACATACAGATATATATATATATATATATATATATATATATATATATATATATATATATATATATATATATACATACAGTATATATACACACATGATGAACCAATATACAAATAAATGTAGAAGGATTATCAAAACCATACTGTCCTACAAATAACACTTCTCCATACAGACACACTACATTACAATGAATTTTCTTTAATAATCCTAACTGATCTTACAATCTAAATCATCAAATGACAAAGAAAAACCTCACATTCCAATCAATACATTGCATTTACATTGTATTTATGATGCATAAAATCTATGCACCATATACATTCTGCAAATGAATATGAACAATATCATTGCAAGCAAAATACAAACACTTCTAAACAAGTCAACTATTTTAACCAATCAAGTAAACAAAAATCAATTAGCAATCATTATTTACATCCCTAAACAATTGACAGTCCATCCCGAACAATGAAACAATTAACTAATTCACGCCTGGAGCAGAACAATTTAGCATGTGAAAAAATATATACATTTGCTCCTGTTTGTGGGCCAAACAGCTTTAATGTATTTATAGATGTTCACAAATTTGCTCGCAAACTAGCCCTGAAAAAGTATTTTGCTAGAGATGCTGTATCTAATCAACTCATTAAACCTAGCGAAGTGTGTAGCACGGAGAGCCATCCACAGAGAATTTTTAAAAAAACATCAACATTTTATCCCAAGTTTGCAAAGGGACATTTGGTTAGTTCTTTTGTGGAGATGGTTAACACGGATCTTGAAAATTCATGTCGCACATATAAAATCAAGTATGACAATTTTAATGTTCAGGAGAAGGAAGCTGTTTCCAGTTTAGAAAAGAACGATTCAATAGTCATCAAATGTGCATACAAGGGAGGAGGTATTGTGGTCATGGATAAGGATTATTACATCAATGAGTCTATGAGACTATTGGGTGATAAGACCACATACCTCCCACTTACAGGTGACCCTTTAGTTCAATACAAGGCCGAACTTGGCAACTTGCTGGATACTGGCTTAAGGAGTGGGGCAATATGTGAGGATGAGTTTAATTTTTTATCTATAGAATTTCCACGCACCCCTTTATTTTACTTTATACCTAAAATACACAAACATTTAACTGCACCACCTGGGAGACCTATTTTTTCTGGCATTTCTTCTCTCACTTCTAATTTATCACAATTTATTGACCATCACCTTCAACCAATTGTTGTAGGTGTCCGGTCCTATTTGCGAGACACGACACATGTATTACAAATCTTAAATGATCTTGAATGGCAGCCTGGGTATATATTAGTCACAGCTGATGTCACATCACTGTACACAGTGATTGACCATCAACTAGGCTGCCAAGCCGTGTCTCGCAAGTTGGAACAGGTGAATAATTATCCACTTAATAAAAGGGATTTTTTGGTGGATGGTATTATGTTTATTTTAACACACAACTATTTCACTTTTAATTCCAATTACTACATTCAGAAATGTGGTACCGCCATGGGCACGAGGTTTGCTCCCAGTTATGCTAATTTATTCATGGACAGTTGGGAGGAGGAGTTCATTTGGAACAACTATCCACTGGGGGCAAGCCTCGTGCTCTGGCGGCGCTACATCGATGATGTGGTTTTTGTTTGGTCAGGTAGCCTAACCTCACTTGATGATTTTTGCACTTATCTTAATCACAATCACTATAACCTTAAATTCACTTGTAATTCTAGCACAGAATATATTGATTTTCTGGACCTTCACATTTATATTAGGAACAACACCATATGCACAAAGACCTTCTTTAAGCCAGTTCAGGCGAACAATTATGTACGCGCAGATAGCCACCACAATCCACAGTGGCTACGGAATATTCCGAAGGGTCAGTTAGTACGTCTTAAACGTAACTGCACTGATGATGAAACATTTAGGACACAGGCAAGTGATCTGAAAAATAAATTTATTATGAGAAAATATTCAGAGGATCTCATTGATAAGGCATTTGATCAAGTTAACAATCTTCAGAGAGACACTTTACTTAAATATAACAATAAGAAAAAAGATACGGTAGAGAGATATAATAATCAAATTCCATTTATTACCCAGTACAATGAAATGGCCCCGAAAATCAAACATATTTTGAATAAATACTGGCCCATTTTTTTTTTTTTTTTTTTTTTTTTTAACTTGTATTTTTTATTTTTGTGAAAATACAGCATATATACATTTTATTTCCAGTACTGTGACATGCATTATTCATATCTCTTATGTATAACAGCTGAGCGCAAACATTGTCATCAAAACATAGTTATAAGTATTGACATAATCTTAAATAATAAATAATCATAAAGTAAAGTTAGGTGGGGGGGGGGGAGGGGAAGAGGGTGGGAGGGGGAGGGAGGACGGGATGCCGCGACTCTGCTCATCGCCTCCGAGACCGATGTCTAGTTTAATTTGTTGCTGCTGGGTGGGCTACTCCATCACCGGAGAACGCATCTAGCTACTATTAAAGCAAAACGGTGGAACTCTCCACCCCAGGGATGTCTGTCTGGGCCAGCCAAGGCGTCCAGACTTTTAGGAAATTTTCGCCAGTGTCATTGACTAAACTTGTCAATTTTTCCATCTGGCATATGAACCAAATTTTGTTCCGAATTTTGGGGATAACAGGAATTTCACTTTGTTTCCATAATGCTGCGATCTCGCACCGCACGGCTGTAGCAAAATGAGCTATTAGTTTAAGAGTTGCCTTTGAGAAGCCCTGTCGTGCTCTTCCCAAAAGGAAGAGCCCGGGGTCAAATGGGATGTCGAGGCCTAAAAGCCTCTGAAGCCAATTGATGATTTTTTTCCATAGTGGACTCAGCCGGGGGCAGGACCACAGCATATGTAACAGATCAGCGGGTTCTCCACACTGTCTAGGACAGAGCGGAGAACTACCGTGTACAAATTTGGATAGTCTAAGCGGGGTGAGGTACCACCTCATTAGGACCTTATATGCGTTCTCCTTTAATGTTGTGCAAATCGAGCTCTTAGCAGCTGTTGTTGCTATTTGTGTCCACTCGTCTAAATCTAGGGTCTCCCCTAAGTCTGTTTCCCATTTTAGCATGTAGCCTAGTTTGTGGGTGACTTTAATTCCAGAACCGATCACTTCTCTATACATCTGCGATGTGAGTCCCTTCGTATTAGTCTCATTCAGACAGAGCTTTTCGAAAGTTGTCAATGGTGGATATGGGGTTGAGTTGTTGTAAAAGGCTCTGATCTGGAGGTATCTATAGAATTCTGATTGTGGGATATTTTTCTCTTCTCTAATTTGTGCAAATGATATGAGTTTGTTGTCCACCACCAGATCTTGTAATCTCATAATATTATGCTGTTTCCAAATTTGAAAGTTAGCGCTAGGCATACCCGGAGCAAAGTGTGGGTTACCCCATAGGGTTGTCATCAGGGATTTTTTGGACGTAAGTCCGCATCGAAATTTGGTAACATCCCAGATTGCTAATGAGTTGGTCATTGAGGATAGCGGCTGAAGTATAGCGGATTTTCTTGCTATTTTTGGAGTCCATAATAGGTTGCTTAGTTCCAATGGGGAACAGGCTTTGCTTTCCAATGCGACCCATCGCTTCAAATCAGGGTTTGTTTGCCATTGGGAGAGTTGACATAATTGGGCCGCTCGATAGTATGAAATTAAGCAAGGTACTGCTAAGCCCCCTTCTGTTGGGTGTTTCATTAGGATCTGACTATTTATTCTAGGTTTTTTGCCTCCCCAAATAAATGTAAAAATGGCGGATTGTAGATCTCTAATTTCCTTCAAATTTAACGGTACTGGGAGGGTTTGGAATAAGTATAAGATGCGTGGGAGAACATTCATTTTTATGCTATATATTTTTCCTATCCAAGAGATATTGAATTTCGCCCACCTTCTTATATCCTCCTTCAGTGCTTTAATTAATTTGGGATAGTTTGCTTTATAAATTGATTTATATTCACTTGTAATAAATACCCCTAAGTATTTAATTGCCTTAGGTTGCCAGCGAAAGTTGAAGTTTAAAGAGATCAGTTTTTCTTCTGGTTTTGGAATGGTAACGTTCAGGGCTTCTGACTTTGACTGGTTTATTTTAAATCCTGAAATTTTGTTGAACTTATCTAATAGGCTGAAGAGGTTAGGGAGGGAGGTGAGTGGTTTAGACAAGACCATTAGCACATCGTCAGCATAGAGGGCTATTTTGTGGGATTGATTATCTAATTTGAGACCGGAAATATCCGGATTCTCTCTCACATGTGCCGCTAACGGTTCCATGCACATGGCAAAGAGTAAGGGCGAGAGGGGGCAACCCTGTCTCGTGCCACTCTTGATCTTAAATATGTCCGAGGGGTAGCCTTGGTGCATCACTTTGGCTGTCGGACCAGAGTACAGCGCCATAATAGCTGATATTAATTTATTCTCGAAACCAAATGCTCCAAGTGTAGCTTTTAAGTATGCCCAGTCGATCCTATCAAAGGCCTTTTCTGCATCTAGACTTAACACCATAATTTTTACTTTTTGCGATTTGGCTACTTCTAGCAGATCAATGATTCGACGGATATTATCTCCCGCTTGTCTATCTTTAATGAATCCGACTTGATCTGGGTGTATTAGTCTAGGTAGGATCTGACTTAATCTATTGGCAATCAATTTAGCATAGATTTTAATGTCCGTGTTGATAAGCGAGATAGGTCTATAACTTTTACAATCTAATGGGTCTTTGCCAGATTTATGAATTACGGAGATTGACGCTTGGAGCATGTTTTCGGGGAAGGGTTGTCCTGCCAAAACCGCGTTGAACATTTTGAGCAGGTATGGGGCCAAAATTTTGCTGAATTTTTTATAATAGAGGCCCGAGAAGCCATCTGGACCCGGGGCCTTCGAGGTCTTAAGGTTGTCAATAACTAGATCTAGCTCTTCTATGGTAAAGTCGAGACTCAGTCGCCCTCTCTCCTCAACCGTCAGCTTTGGTAGTTTTGAACTCGAGAGAAATGACTCACGAGATCGTTCGGTATTTTGGTTATGTACTATTTTATCCCCATTATATAGTTTCTCATAGAATGACTTGAATTCTTCAACAATTGCAGATGGATTGCCAGAGATAGAGCCCGAGGATCTTTTAATGGCTTGTATACTATAATTAGGGGGTCTGTCTCTCAGTTTGTTGGCGAGCATAGTATCTGGCTTATTTGCTTTATCGAAAAATTTCCTCTTTGACCAATTCAGGGACATATCAGCCTGGGATGTTAATAGAAGATTTATTTCTATTTTGGCATCTCTTATTGGTTTGAGTAGGTTGGGGTTATTGGATTGTTTATGTTTGTCTTCTAGGGTTTTCAATTTAGGTTGTAGTAAATTTAACTTGTATTCACGTTCTCTCTTTTTTCTAGACGCTATACTAATAAGTGTGCCCCTGAGCGTGGCTTTATGAGCCTCCCATAGGGATAGATAGGAGTCTACTGAACCATCGTTCAGTTGGAAAAATTGCTCTATTTCGTTGGCCACTAATTGAGCGGTGAAAGGGTTCTTTAATAGGGCTTCATTAAGTTTCCAGTTTGCTCTAGGTCTGTCCAGAATTAGCTGGGTGCACCGTAGCTCTATAGGCGCATGATCTGACCATGAAATATCATGGATCCCTGTATGGGAGATCTGCGGGACCAGTCTGCTAGAGATAAAGAAGTAATCGATTCTGCTATAAGTTGAATGCGGGTGGGAGAAGAAGGTATAATCCCTGTCGTGGGGGTGTTGTTCCCGCCATATGTCTAGCAGTTGGTTTTTTGCTAGACCCCTACGTAGGGCCTTTGGGATAGCCTTTGGGTAACGCTGAGTTTGATGTGACCTATCGAGCTTGGGATTTAGAGCTAGGTTAAAGTCTCCTGCTACAATTATGGGACCCTTGGCAGTTGTATGTAGTTTGTTGAAAAAGGTCGTGAAGAATTGTGGCTCTTGGATATTGGGGGCATACAGTGTTGCCAATGTTAGTGGTTGATTATTTAGGGTGCCTATTAGGATTAGGTATCTGCCTTCCTTATCTTTGAGTGTTTTCTCTAGATGGAAAGGGCATTTATTGTGAAAGATGATGGCTACTCCTCGTTTTTTTGTAGTAGACGAGGAGGTATAGAATTGTCGGAAGTGTTTGTCCAGGTATTTTGGAGTGTTCTTAGAGCTAAAGTGTGTTTCCTGGATTAGGATAATGTCCGCCTGCTTTCTTTGATAGTCAGTACAAGCTACCTTTCTCTTGCTTGGGCTATTGAGGCCTTTTACATTGTGAGATAATATAGTGAGCCCCATGGTAAGATGTATTGGAGGGCTAGTGTAAGTGGGATCTGTGTGTTATACAGAGTGGTGGGGTGTGGTACCTGTACATCCAGTGTCTTTGGAGCGAGTGTGTTGCAGAGGCGGTCATTGATTTCGGACAGATGTCGCGGCATTCCGGTGGGGAGGGGAGGGGGAGGAAAGGAGACAAAAAACATTAGTAACATAAACAACAGTGGAGAACCAATAAGGGTCAAAGACTCTTGTGGATCTCTTGCCTTTGGGAGGGCAAATTGCCAGCAATTATCTGCACAGCCTGTGCAGTTGCCCCTGGAGTTTGGGGCATGCTCCTCCCAGAGGACTTTGTGGCTTGTCCTATAATAAGCTAGGACATGCCATGTCGGCTTCATGACGATAGCCAGGGAAGGGAGAAGACTCCCCCTCGACTTTTGTGGATGAAAATACAACTAGCGTGAACTTTGCATAACAACAATTTTTTTTTTTTTTTCCCCCATTATTTTTATTTTATTTTTTATATGGGGATAAGGTAACCCAGAGACCAGCCAGGCGGACGCTATGGTGGATGTCTGCATTAAGGGGACAGCTACCTGTCAGGAGAGTAGTTCCTCATAGGGAGGGATTTATACTAGGGGGGTCTCAGCTGTGGGATCAGTGCTCTTACGATGCTAAGAAGGGCATTGATAATGTGGAGATCACTAGTTAGCACCTCTAGCTCACAGTCCCTCCCTTGCTTGTCTTCCCCAGGTATCGCACAATATATATATAATACAGGCGGCAGGGGGGGGGAGGGGGCGAACCATGACTCTCTTTCTATATAGTGGCGGTCATGCCCCGTGTCCCGTCGCCCCCACCCCACCCAACCCCCTCCGATAAACACTGACCCACCCCCCCATCACATTGGGTGTTCTGTGCCACTATGCCCATGGGTGTGCACATTCCCCCCAGGACTAACGGGAAGTCCTTTGTGATGACGCCTCCATGACGCCGCAGGATCAGCTGACCACACCGAGGGGTGAGTTGGGCGTGGATATGGGGGGAGAAGCGGCCGCCAGATGCGTCAACCGCATATATCGGGACTCTTTAGTGTGCCCCCTGTAGGGAGTGGGGGGCGCCCCCGTCATCTGTGTCTCCCTCTTCTGCAGTGCTGCCTGGACCCTTCAAGATGGCTGCTGGCCGCCTCCGAGTGCAGAGCGCTTCCGCGGGGGTAGCAAGATGGCCGCCGTCTCAAACCAAACTTTTGAAGGTCCCAACTTTATGGACAACGTGGATGGACAAATGAGCAGTCCAGTGGTCGTGCCGCTTTAAGGCTCAACTGGTTGTTGCCGGACCTCAGTTAAGGGCCATATCCCGTGACTTGCTGCGTTGGCGAGTCACTCGGTTCCAGCCCGGCTCCGGGGAGGCTGTTTCTGCGACTTGCAGGTGCGTAATTTGTTCCTTGAGGCCCAGCTTCACTAGAAAGCGGTCTTGGTCTTCAGGGGAGCGTAGTATGTGTGCGGCTCCATTCTTTAGGACCTGGAGACCGAAGGGGAATACCCACCGGTACCTGATCCCCTTGTCTCGGAGGAGTCTGGTGACCGGGCCAATGGCTTTGCGCTTAAGCAGGGTAGTCGGTGAGAGGTCCTGGAAAATCAGGAGTTTGATCCCCTCAAACTCCACGGATCCCTTTGCGCGTGCGATTTGGCAGACTGCTTCTTTAATTCTAAAAAAGTGTAGCCTTGCGATGATGTCTCTCGGGGGATCGTTTGGCTGGGGCTTGGACCTGAGGGCCCTGTGACATCTGTCAAGATGGAGATCCGCTTCAGGCCTGTCAGGGAACAGGCTTGTCAGCCATTTTGTGAGGAACTCCTCCGGATCAGCGATCTCCTCAGGGACTCCTCTCACCCTGATGTTGTTGCGCCGATCGCGGTTTTCGGCATCTTCTTGTTTAAGCGCAAGTTCATTTATTTGTGCCTGCAAGTTTGTGGTCACTTTTTCAGTTTTGCGGACCGCTTTGATCGTTGAATCTAGCCGCGTCTCTACTTCGTCGGTTCTGGCGCCAATACCGGCAATGTCTCTGCGAAGATCAGAGAGTTCAGAGTGTAAGTGAGATTTTAGTTCATCACAGAACTCTCTCATGATCCTGCGTGTCATAGCTTCCGTGGACCGGAGTTCTGATTGTTCCATAGGCGGATCATCCTCAGAATCAGAAGTGACATGCGGTGGTGAGGGTCCCATTCTGTGGGTGCGGGCCGGATCAGTTTTATTAAAGTAGGTAGTGAGAACTGCCTTGGTTTTGCCCGATTTTGTTTTGGCTTGCATCTCTGTATGCTCCTATCGTGCTTTAATCCCGTTTTGTGGCGTTCACGCTAGTTTTAGTGCACTTTAAATGCTTCTAGTCTGGCGAGGGGGAAGGAGCTCTTCACTCACGCATCCATTCCCTTAGCCTTCGCGCATGCGCCTTCATTTCTTTATTTTTTAATCGTAGGTAGCCAAGCATTGGGGAGCTCCAACGTCAGGGGAGGTTTTTCTGCACAGTGGCTGTATATATATATATTTTTTTCTTTTTTTTTTTTTTTATTGTGAAGATTAGGGCTGGGGAGAGACTGTGTTGGAATACAACTCAGAGCCCTGTTTTTCAGCTTTTCTGTGGTGCATATGCTTGTGTGTTACTCAGGCTGGTTAGTTTTTGTGTTTTGGTGTTTTTTATTTATTTATGTGCCTGGGGGGAGATATACCTTTAAATCCAACCTGCGGCGGCCATCTTGGATTTCGCCGACACGCAGGCTGGAACGCAGAGATCCAAGCAGCTCCGATCCTGCTGTAGCAGCTGTTCTCAGCCCCCCTCCACACCGCAACAGAGCAGGCAGATCGATGGCAGCACAGGGAGGCAGGAGGGAACAGCGGGAAGGCGCACTGGTCAGATTTTCTGCCGGCCGGGAGAGGTAAGTGCTGCGTGCAGCTACAGCGTCATGGCAGCCATGTTGATTATCCTCCCGTCGCACCCGAGCCCTCCGCCACCACCGCGGGCCCCACCGGTAGCCTCAGTCCCCAGTAGGGACGGCAGGAGGTGTGTAGGGGGGGGGGGGAGCGCAGGACCACGGAGCAGGAAGGCGCGCTCTGACGGACCTCTGGTCTGGGGAAGGTATGTCCGGTACTCGGCTCTCTCTCCCTCACAGAGCTATGGCAGCCATTTTAGAAGCCATGCCCGGCTGATAGTCGGCTGGCTACTCCCTCACTTCTTCCTCCAGAGCGCGCAGGGGGAGATAGGCTCAGGCTGGGGACAGGCTGCAGCCCTCGTGAGGAAGGGCGATCAGGCCCAGGGGTACCGAGGCTCAGGTGTGGGTACAGCTCGCAGCACCCGTGAGACCCCTATGTGAAATGGCGCCGAGTGACAGGGGTGTGCAGCGCTCGGGAATAGGGAGACAGGCTTGGCTTGGCAGTTGACAGCTCTGCCACAGCCGAGACCCGTGGGAGGATGGGTGTCCAGAAAGAGAGATTGTCCTAATTTGGGTTGACAGGAGTGGGAGGCAGACCAGGTTCCAATTTAATTGTTTGAAGGGGGGTTGGGGGGACAGATCTGCGAGTCAGCTCGCCTGTGTATTCTCCAGGGCCTCAGGAGGAGAGGGGCAGAATCCAACTCACGTTTTTTCAGCTCTGTTTTTATACTCCTCTGCTCTGTGATAAAGTCAAATATGTTGTACTTTGCATCTGTAAGTGGGTGTCTGATTTTGTGGTTTTATTGAGTGCCTGTTTATCCGTATGATACTGCAGGGCCTCGTGTCTCTTCGGCCTACAGTAGGTTTACATGCAGCCACACCATCTAGGCCCCATAAGTGGGTAATTTCCCCAAATATAGTCCGATTTGATCAAGTCTCAGTTTGTGGTGATCCCCAGCTCTACTACACTCTAAATCTGTGTCTTTTTTGGTAATTAGAGCGACGATGCCCTGTGATGGATAAAGCTTGTGGTTTTGCTATCCAGGAGCTTAAGCACTACACGTCCATCTTGCCTGAGCTCCAAGCCACGCCCCCCAATACTGGCCCATTTTACTTAAAGATGAAGATCTGATGGGTATTTTGCCTAAAAAAACAAATATAATATTCACAAGGGCCAATAATTTATAATCAAAATTGGCCCCCAGCTGTCCTATCAAACAGCACAAACCAAAACAGATAGGGAACATAAAGGGTTTCTTCACTTGTGCGAAATGTGTGGACTGTTCCTTTAGTAAAATTGCTAGGCAATTTACATCTATGGTTACCTCTAAGAGTTACCCGATAAAAACATTTATTAATTGCCATTCAACATTTATAATATACCTACTGCAATGCCCTTGTGGCTTGCAATATGTTGGCAGGACAGGGAGAACATATCAGAGACGTATCTACGAGCATATTTATAATATAAGAAAGGGACTAGTCACACACAGTGTCTCTCACCTTTTTTTTTTTTTATGTCATAACCAAAACCCTACAGGTTTATGGTGTCAGGCCATTGAGGAGGTCCAGGTTTGCCTCCGAGGTGGGAATAGACTCAATCATGCCAGTATGCGTGAAGCATACTGGATATATGAATTGAAGACACTATCACCGAGGGGGTTAAATATAGATTTTGAACTGAAGGCTTTTTTATAACCCATTCACTTCCTGCGAGCTCCATCCATTATTTATATATTTTAGCACTTTTTAATGTTTTAATGTTTTAATGTGTTGTTGTTGTGTTGTACTTGTCATTTTTAATGTATGTTTGTTTAGCCAGGCTTTCATGTATGCTACCCTCATTCTGGCACCTATGTGGTTAATCCACTACCAATTGTGCTACCAGCCAATTGAAATTGTGGGCTGTGTGTATATAAACCATCCAGATTCAGGGGTAGTGACATCCCTTGAAGAAGTGCGTGCATGCTCATGAAACGCGTTGGGAAGATATTGTTTTAGAAGCGAGTTGTTTGTGCCTGGAGGTTGGAAGTTTACCACCCGGTCTGTGGTGAGGGGGAAGAGGTACGCACGCGGACCAGAATATCGGAAGGAGGATAGAGAGCGACATCACATCCGCTCGGATGCACTACTGTTCCTGCGTCCTGTGCAGCTCGGCACGGTATCTGCCCCACGTGGGGACGCCGGTGAGAGGGCTCCGGTCGCCATCTTGGAATCGCAGAGTGTGTCTCCAGTCCTACTGCCTGTTAACATCTTTTATTCTGTGAGTAGGGCAACGATTTTACCCCCCCCCCCCCGGATTGGTGTGTGACAGCCATCCTCCAGAATCCTGCATTAGTTGTTAATAAATAGCTTTTTTATTATTTTCAGTCTGGCTTGTGCTGTTGTTAGTCTGTCTTGTATGTTTTGTGTTGTTAGTGTTATATGTTTTTATGTCCGCAGTGACTGACATACTGCACTATAATTATTTCTTTTTATCTCCACATATCGCGTCACGTCTTGGAGAGAATCCATAGTTCGTCCACTCACCTTCCAATCACCAAAGGACTTTATTTGGACATTCCACTATATGGTTTGAATCATTCTATATTGTCACTTTTGGCGCCGACATTGTCTTTTTCTTTTGTACTGTTTCACTGACTGTACTGTCAGTTTTTGTCTGGCTGCCATTTCATATTACTAATTGGTCCCAATAGGGGTGTTATATATGTATTAGTGCTGTTTTGCACCATCTTTTCTGTCTTTGTAGCGGTTAATAACCGCTATGGTGATTAAGGGGTTAGGGGACATTACTTTGGATGTTTTAATTTTTGAGTCTGTTTTGCAGAAGCGGAGGGGTCATGGCCAGGATGGGGGGGGGGGGTAACGGTATGTGGGTAGTGGGTGAGGGTGGTTAGACCTCACAGTATGCACATCGGGTCCCCCCCCCCCCCTCCCCACATTTACATAAACTGCACTCACAGCAACACAGGCAGGGAAATTTAACAGACACAAAAGGGGGAGGGGGCTTTATACAGATTACACTCAAGGCAGGGAGATTTAACAGAAACATTAGGGGGGAGGGAGCTTTAAACAGATTACACTCAAGGCAGGGAGATTTAACAGAAACTTTAGGGCGGAGGGGGCTATACACAGATTACACTCAAGGCAGGGAGATACAGGGGATGTACTGTACTGTATGTTGTTTATTGCAATGCTTCAATGTGTGTACACTGGCGACACACTTTATTGAAGTGTGGCCAGTTCCGCAAGCCGGGAGATTTCCCGGCTTGCAAGTGGCAGCCCCTCGGCGTGCCGCGCGTCTCCGATGCGCGGTCACGCGTCATCGGGTGCCTGCGCCCCCTGCACGCGCGTCCAGGGCTCCCCGAGGGAGCCCTGGTGTCCCGCGATGTGGGGGACGGCGGCAGGGGGTTCCAGGGGACCCGGCGGACCCGGAGAGGAGAGGGGGAAGCCGCGATCGGCGAGCCTCTCCTCCGCTGCTTCGGCGCGCGCCCGGCACCCTCCGGCGCACGCCAGGTAACTGCTGCGGCCGAGAACGGGCAAATGCTCGAATAAACTCGGCCGCAGCAGTACAGTATAATGTTTTTTACAATTAGATAGATGTAATCCTTGGTATTGTAAGGGTTAGCTTTGGTTTTAAATTTTGTTTTCTGGTTGGTACTTATATATTGATTTTTGTTTACTTGATTGCTTAAAATAGTTGACTTGTTTGGAGTTATCTGTATTTTGCTTGCAATGATATGGTTCACATTCATTTGCAGAATGTATATGGTGCATAGATTTTATGCATCATAAATACAATGTAAATGCAATCTATTGATTGGAATGTGAGGTGTTTCATTGGCATTTGATGATTTAGATTGTAAGATCAGTTAGGATTATTAAAGGAAATTCATTGTAATGTAGTGTGTCTGTATGGAGAAGTGTTATTTGTAGGACAGTATGGTTTTGATAACCCTCCTACATTTATTTGTATATTGGTTCATCATGTGTGTGTATATACTGTTTATATATATATATATATATATATATATATATATATATATATATAAAAAAGGGGGAAAAGAGCCCCAATAAAAGCACTCTGGTATGCCTGACAGTACAAAACCACAATGTTTATTGAAAAAGTTACAGAACATAAAGTAAAAATTAAAGCACAGAAAATTTAAAACAAGGCATGGATCCCCTGAGAGGTGCAAACTTGATTAACCCTCAATTCAGGGAGTTACCCTGAGAGACAATACAGGAGTCTAATTAGACATATACATGCTTAAGAGTACCTGACAGGGTGTAAATGATACAGCTACTAACAGACATAGGACGGTGGCTAAATAAGATGACTGATGGACTGAATAACAGAATGCAGCAGTCTCCCTAAATCTGGGGACAATTGTAAACCATGACAATAACAGCAGACTAACTGTGAAAAGACACATACATAGTCAGAAAAAGCACACCTTGGTCTGTAGTAGCAAATAAGTGATACTTCACCTCATGTCAGGTACTCAGCACAGTCTTGGAGGAATCAAGGAGCAAAGCTCACAGCACATAAGTATGTCCTAGAGAGGGGACAAAACAGGGGATCCTGCCACTGGACCTGCTCCTACGCGTTTCAGCCTTAGCCTTCAACTGGGAGTGGTACAGTGGGCAGTGTGACATGCACCTTAAAAAGGGATTTAATTAGGCTGGTGATTATGGGCACCTGTAGTGTTTAATAGATGACACATGTAGTAGGGAGTGTACTAGTTTGTTAGCATACTGTGTCATGGAGGCATCACGGGCTGAGGGCCAATGATAGGGATATATTTCCTAAACTCCTACCCATAAGATGGCAGTTCTGGCAGAATGATGTCTCAAAAGGGATACTGCGCATGCGCATGACGTCATGGACGTGCGACTAGGCCAAAACTGTCGCCTGTAATGAGTCATTCGGGGGCTGGCCTAAAGAGGAAGCATTGGAAACTATTCCTGCCTGGATCCAGGGTACTGAGGGCAAAAAACGTGCATCACGGATGCAAATACGCATGTCCGTGACGTCATACGTCAGCGTCCCCGGCGCCCTGCGCTTAGTCATCAAGAAAATGGCAAATACTTCTGTTATATGAAGCCTCTAGGCTCCTAACTGCGCATGCTTGCCCTTAGATGCCAGTAATAGCGCGATCTTTATGCTTTAACTCATGTCAAAACGTCACTTGCGTAGGTGCTATGTATACACCCTACTGATCAAGAGAGAGAATAAACTTATCTTAAAGGGGCATTACCAGTAGTAAATAAAGAACATGAATAAGCTTCTCATCAGTCATATATGGTCATTGTGCAAGACAATTAAGTTTTCAGTCACATAAGATTAGTGTTTCAGTTATAAACATATTAGTTGTTACTGATAATACTCCTTGCACAGAAAAATGCTTAAACATACATTTGGTCAAAAACTGGATAACCAGCTGTCAAATCCCTATTACGAGGTTATTTGTGCTTCTAAAGATATTAATAAGCCCCTCCTCAGGAATTGCATGACTTAAGCATCCTCCATGAATATACCATGAATTAAGCAAATTAGTATTACATTTTTCAAAGAGATCTATATATAACTGTCTCCAATCTTACTGTGATACACTTGTATCTGCCCAGTCACATCTCATATGTTTCCTCATAAGATGTCATGGTTCATACCTGTGACAATAAAGATGGTAATATGATAATGTCCATAACATGAAAAGTATGAATATAATCCTGAGATGTGTATAACATCTCACATGAAGATATATTGTTTCTGTCCTGAGCATAGTCCCACTTCATGATCTGCACTTAATCATACAGTCTATGATGGTATCTTGATAACATGATGGTTTAATTTCCACGCTCTCGATTGTCCTATATGGTGCACACTCACGATCGAAAAGAGTGTGTGTAGTGAATATTCTCCTTGATATAATGTAAATTCCTGGGTGATCCAATATTGCCAACTCTTGGATGATGTATTGTTCCATTCGGGATGATCCTCTGTGACAACCAGTGCTCTTTTTGTGGATGAGGTCGTTATGCAGATTGCGATGTAAAGTAAATCAAGTCCCAAGTTTTCGCTGATTCTATGCGGTGCAAGCCCAGGACACTGTAAATGAATACGGGCAGAAAGAGAGAGGCAGAAAGGAGGGAGAGAGGGGAGTGCATGAGATTCTTATCACTACAGTTTGAACACAGAAAGTTATAGCAAAATGTGCATCAATAAAAGGGGGGACTGAAATTGGTACTTCAGAGGAACATCGCGAAGCCCAGGTAGTCGTTCAGGCCTCGTGGTATCATTGAGTCCATTTGAACGATCCACCTGGACTCCCTGCGTAACAATGCCCTTTCCAAATCACCACCCCTCAATCCAAGGCTCACTTTCTCTATTGCAAATGAGTGTAACAGAGTCACATCCGATGCATGTGTCAGACAGAAGTGCTGTGCAACTGATGTTATTTTCATAAAGGCCAAAAGATCTTTGGAGGCGTTTTTTATATTTCTCACGTGTTCAAGAATTCTAAATCTTACTTCTCTTGTGGTCATCCCAATGTAGGGAAGACCACAAGGACACGTGAGGCAATAAATCACTCCTTTTGATTTACAAT